>NW_022631065.1:4178877-4257882 GCF_010015895.1 Lontra canadensis | reverse complement strand
ACATGGATGGAACTAGAGGGTATTATGCTAAGTGAAATAAGTCAATCAGAGAAGGACAATTATCATATGTGGAATCTGAGAAACAAGACAGAGGATCATAGGAGAAATGTAGAATTTGAGAAACAAGGCAGAAGATCATAGGGAAAAGAAGAAAAAAAATGAAACAAAACAAAACCAGAGAAGGGGACAAACCATAAGAAACTCTTAATCTTGGAAATAAACTGAAGGTTGCTGCAGTGGAGAGGGGTGGGAGGAATGGGGTAGCTGGGTAATGGACACTGGGGAGGGTATGTGCTATGGTGAGCACTGGGAATTGTATAAGACTGATGAATCACAGACCTGTACCCCTAAAACAGATAATACATTATATGTTAATAAAAAATAAAATATAATAAAATTAAATAAATAGATAAATTTAGTTTTATTTTTTCTCTTAAGTCCCATATTTCCTAAAGAGTTACACACAAAAAAATTATGAATTATTGGTTAGATATACATAAAAGGAAATACCGTTTATAACTAAAACAAAGTATTTGTCTAGGAATAATGTCAGCATGAAGAATGAATGTCCTAAATTATATAAGCTATAAAGCTTAATTGAAACAAAAAAGAAAATGTGAGCAAATGGGATATCATATTTTTGAGAGAAAGCCTTAATGTTGCCATCTTGTCCATTCTTTTCTGATCTAAAATTTACAAAGAATTATTCTTAGAATCTTACAAAAATTTCATTTCACAAAAAATAAATACATAGTCAAATATATTTGGGGCACCTGGGTGGCTCAGTGGGTTAAAGCCTCTGCCTTTGGCTCAGGTCATGATCCCAGCGTCCTGGGATCGAGCCCCGCATCAGGCTCTCTGCTCTACAGGGAGCCTGCTTCCTCCTCTCTCTCTGCCTGCCTCTCCACCTACTTGTGATCTCTCTCTGTCAAATAAATAAATAAAATCTTATTTTATATATATATACATATATATATATATTTAAGAATTATCTCTGAAGAGTTGAATGGGATAAAAATCTAGCCTTGCCTGGTGTTTATGTTGCTTATAAAACAAGGATAATTATAATTAAAATTAGGGGAAGTAGACAGTTGTAATCACATTTTTTAATATATTTCTGAAAACACATTTTTTAAAAGATTTTGTTTATTAATTTGACAGAGAGACACAGTGAGAGGGAACACAAGCAGGGACAGAGGGAGAAGGAGAAGCAGACTCACTGCTGAGCAGGGAACTGGTCTCTCAGGACTTGATCCCAGGATCCAGGGATCATGACCTGAGCTGAAGGCACACACTTAATGACTGAGCTACCCAGATACCTCTGCAAACACATTTTTATATTTAACTCTTCAAAAGATAGTTTCTAAAATGACCAAATAATATAAAAACAAGGGGAACACTTATGCTAATGCTGTGAAATAGAGAAGAGAGACATCCATACACTGTTCACAAATAACTAATTTTTGGAAAGTATATGCAGAGGCATTGTGGATTTTTACAAAACCTCTTCAGACAAAACACTACTGTGTTATTAAAAAACAGAAAGAATTGAGCATACATCATTCAATGAGGAAAAGCTAGGGCCTTATGGGATCATAGAACAGAAAAGAAAAATTATTAAAAGGACCTGTTTTCAAGGGACCATGAGGGTGAGAATCCAGAGAAAAGCTAAACCAAAATCAACCAAAAGTATGATGGTGATACTGCTGCCCATAATTCAGCATTCCTTGATAGGCTGAATTCCTCACTGGTGGGACCTAGAAAATCACATCAAAATGCTTGGGATAACCACATTTGACATGGAAGATGGAGGTTGAGACAAATGGAAACATCAAAAGAAAACAGACACTTGACAGATATTTTCATAATTAAAGAATCAACCATGTCCCAATTTGGCCTAATTTTAAAATGTTTCTGATTATGCTAAAACTCTGCTTAGAGTAAAATTCATAGTTTAAACATTATTCTTGGTAAGGAGAAGAAAAACGTGTGTGTGTGTGTGTGTGTGTGTGTATACATATATATGTGTATATATACATATATATTTTATATATATATAAAAATACATTATCTACTCATTAAACTCAAGAAATTATACAAATAATTTTTAAAACTTAATAAAACATGACTGAAGATATAATAATGATCAGTAATAAAAACTGATGCAAGCAGAATCTTCCAAACTGGTAAATACAACTATGGTTTTTTTTTGTTTTTTTTTTTTAAGATTTTATTTATTTATTTGACAGAGATCACAAGTATGCAGAGAGGCAGGCAGAGAGAGAGAGAGGAGGAAGCAGGCTCCCCACTGAGCAGAGAGCCTGATGCGGGGCTTGATTCCAGAACCCTGGGATCATGACCTGAGCCGAAGGCAGAGGCTTTAACCCACTGAGCCACCCAGGTGCCCCAGCAGCTAAGTTTTTATAGGAAAGCTAAGTTTTTATAGGAAAATCTTCTTGCTTGTTTCTCAAGGAAAATTAAATAAATAAAACAAGTGTAATTAGAATTATGTAGGCAAATGTGACTACATCGAAATTTGGCAAAGAATGTAAAATTTATCATAGATTTTAGATAGAATTGTGTCAAAATCATGGTGAGGTACATGATTTACTAGGAAAGTAATATAGAATAAAAGAGAATACATAAATTCTAGTTTTACTAAACAAGAAAGATATTTAAGGTATACAATATGAAAGGAATGGGAACTTTATTTTAAAATCCCATTTTAAGGTTGCAGAGAATAAGACTGTGATATTAGCATCAAGATAGAAAATACTTCATGGAACAGAACAGAAAGTCTGGAAAATAACCAAACAGATACAGTCAAATGATAGAGAGAAAATTGTCTTTTCAACAAACAGTGCTAAACCAATTGGACCTTCATATGCAAAAATATAAATTGGGATCTACACCTTGTACCACATACCACACTTAAATTAAAACCTAACCATAAAATCTAAAATTTTTAGATTTCTGGAGAAGAGCATAAGAGAAAAAATTTTCTAACCTTGAGTTAGGCAAAGATTTTTAAGTATGACACCAAAAACAATATCCACAAAAGAAAAGCAGCAGCAGCAGCAGCAGCAGCAGCAGCAGCAGCAGCAGTAGCTACAGCTGATTTTATCAAAATTGTAAGTTCTCTTCAAAAGATAATATGAGAAAAACAAAAACTAAAAGCCATAGATGGGAAGAAAACATTTGCAAATCACATGTCTGAATAAGGAAGCTCATCCAGAATGAATAAATAACTCTAAAGAATTAATAATAAGAAAACAAATCACTTGCTTAAAAGAATGGGCTACTTGTTTGAATACACACTTTATCAAAAATATACATGCAGATTATAAATAAGCACTTGGAGAAATGTTTAACGTCATTAGTTATTGGAGAATTTAAAATTAAAACAACCCTGAGGTACCACTACACACATATTAGAATGTCTTAATTTAAAGGCTTGCCAGTATATGGTATCAGCAAGGATACACAGCAACTGGCACTTTTGTCCCTGCAGGTGGGGCTTTAAAAATGGCATGGCCATTTACAGACTTAACGATATATGTATGTGTGTGTGTATACATATGTATACACACACACATACATACATACACATATATACATCAGTTATATAACTATATATAGTATAACTATATAAATATACATTATATAACTATATCGATATATACATTATATATTGACTATATATAGAGATATATATACTATATATAGTATAAACATATCTATATATATCAATTGTAAAGCAAAAAGTAACCCACCATAAGCAACATAATCTGCATAAAAAATGAAGCAAATAAATTAAGGGCATAACAAGTTAGGATTAAGAATATAAAGAAAAGTTGACAATCTGATAGGTATTAATTATGAAAATGAATATAAGTGGATTAAACATTTTTTTCAAACATGGAAAATAGCAAATTGAATGAATAAGCAAATTGAATGAATAAGCAAAATTCAATTATATTATTTATAGGCAAAGCCAGTTCAGGCAAATCGAAAAAGAAAGCTGGGCCACAAAGCTCCTATCACATAAGGTAGAATTAGGTTAAATAAATAAGACTAATTTTCTATGGATAAAGCACTGTTTTCTTCTGCTAATTATGTTTGGTTCAGTACAGTTAGGGGCCCATTCCATCCCAATGCTGTACTAAATATTATGACAATAAAGGAATTAGAAAAGGCAAAAACCTTTTTTTGCCAAAAAGGGAAAGTTTCAATATAAGAAATTTTTGAAAGCGGAAAGGAAATATTTAATTCTGTTTTGTCTTAAAAATCCAGAGAAATTGGAGCAAGTACTCTGCATGGTAAAGCAAGAAGCAAGAAACTAATAGCTTAAGAATTAGGTGGACCTGGATGACATCTAAAAGTTTTACAGGCTGAGCTGAAAAAAGCAGTATTAGACTCATCCCTCACAGCCTCAGCACAGCACATAGTCAAGCAACTGCTCCTTTCCTATCCTGACTAAAACAGAACTTCACGTTTTCACATTTGAAGGTTTCCCTAGTAAAATAGCCAAGCCTATTTTATTTCAGGAAATTCTTTTACTGGACAAACCTATCCAAGTCCAAGTCCTCAGAGGCTCCAATCAGATTTATAGTGCCTCACTCAAAGTAAAATAGACAAAAATCTTATGCATTGTATTGGATTACATTGTATGTGTTTATGTGTATTTGTATATATATAAAATGTATTAATGTTCTATATTTTCAAGAACTCATTAAAATTGTATCTTCTCAAAAACAGCCTCAAGATAAATAATGATGATATTGTACCACAGAATTAGTAGTGCCTATACTTTCTGACCACAGAGAAAGGAAAATTTCAACGTATTACATCAACTAGATATAGGACAAAGAAAGATTAATCTCTTTGCTAGTTTTAAGATTAAAAAAAGAAAACATATTGTAGCTTTAGAGTATATATCATAATGGATTTATTTGTTCTTAACTTACATCAATAACTTGGCTTAAAAAATCTAGGCTTACAGTTATTTTATCTGAAGAGTTTGACAATATTATTATATCTTCTTGTCTGAATACTTGCAGAAGATGTATCTGCCATCGGCATGATATTTTTGGTTTTGTCTGAGTTGACTTAGTTAAGCAATTTCTTTTCTCTCTGCTTACTTTTTATGATTTGTTTTTTCCTGTGTACTTCCCTATTTTTATTTTTATTCTATAGTTTCTGTATGACATGTAGGTATGCATTTATTTTCATTATTTCTATACAAACCTAAGTATGTCATTTTTAACCCAATTGATACATTGCATCTTTGAGAAACTTTGGAAATTTCTTAGCTTTTCCATGTTTTACTCTTATTTCTCTCCAATGATTTTCTCTTTGAGATTCTTTAGCTCTTTCAATATTACGTAGAATTTGAAAATTATCATTCTAACGTATATTTCTTAAATTTCCTTCTTATACCTTATTTTTTACATATTTTTATTTCAATGTGCAACATTACTCTGATTTATTTTCTAAGAAAGAACTGCCATTTTAATTCTTTTTTTTTTTCTTTTTTTTGAGAGAGAGAGTGGATGTGGGGGACAGAGGGAAAGGGAGAGGGAGAATCTTAAGTAGGCTCTACTCCTAGCACAGAACCTGATCTCAGGGCTCTGAGATCATGACCTGAGCTGAAACCAAGTGTTGGACATTTAACCAACTGAGCCACTCAGGCACCTCAGTGTTTCTTTTTTGTATTCTTTAAATATCTGTAGGTTTTTACTACAAATTTATCCTCAGTGAATACTTCATTCCTGCCCCACTTCCTAAGAACCCCCACTTCCACCCAATCCCATGGGTGGACTGTGTGTACCATGTTCAGCAAGCATGTAGAGTATTTTTCCTGTTTTCTGCAAGTTGTCCTGTCCAGGATCATTGTTTACATTGCAGGCAAGTAGAGCCCAGTGTAGCATATTTTTAGATTCCTTAGGAATGTATGATTTTTTTTTCTATTTTGATTATTGATGGGAAGCATGAACAAAGAACAGCTTTCTTTGCTTGTTGGAATTTATGGGCACATCTATCTGTTCCTCTATTACCCTTTCACTATGGGGAGCAGTCCCAACTTTTGGCAAGCTCTCAGTTCTAACTCATTGCCTTGTACAGCCCAAGGCAATGTCAGCTTTCTTCTGAAGCTTCCAAAGGACAGCTATTACTTAGTAAAGTCTCTATATAATTATCCTATAACTTTGATCCCTGAGGCATTGGTTTGTGAGCAAACAGCACTAGATCTCAATTTGCCTTGATTTTAGTACTTAAAGAGTCCTACCTTTCCTATTTTAGCTCAGCAATTAAGCTTTCTTTTTATGTAATTGCCACTATATTTTATATATAATTATTTATAGTAGCAATAAATTGAAATTACTTAGATTCTCATCAATATGTGAAAAGGCAAAACACTGTCTTTTATTCATACAGTAAAATATTTTATATCAGTTAAATGTATTTCACTAAGTCTACATGTATCAATAAGAATATAATAATGTTACAGAATGCAATATTTAGCTTGGCAAGAATGGATACAATACGATGACATTAAGAATAAAAGGCACACAAAAATGTGACATTTTTATAGGCACAAAAATACATAAATAATTGTAAGACCTGTTCAGTATATGCAGACACTACCTTCAGAAATGAGATAAACCCTGAGAGAGATGAGAAGATAGCATTTTGAGGGCATGACAGTGGCATTTAGCTCTTTTTATAATGTATAGTTAAAATAAAATGATAAAAGTAATTATAGACAAATAATGTTTATCACATCTGGTACACAGTGTTCCAGAGAATATTATGCTATTTTATTTAATTTGATCTATTTTAAAAATATTGCATGTATTTCCTTGATATTTTATTTTCTATAGGTACTATTACTATGATTATTATCTTTAAGTAGCATTTGGACTTCCTCTTCATCTGACAATAAAAGCTGAGAAAAAATCATTATATTTATACCCTATTTCTCATTTTCTTTCCCTTACTCTCTCAAAGTTTATTATTTACATTATTTTTTATGAATTTATTTATTTGTTTGAGAGGGAGAGAGAGAGAGTTAGTGAGCAAGAGAGAGAGAGCACAAGCCAGGGAAAGAGGCAGGGAGACAGGCATACTCCCCACTGAGCAAAGAGTGACTCAGTAGGCAGATGCTTAACTGATTGAGCCACCCAGGTACCCTATTTACATTATTTTAAAAACATCAGTTTTTTCTATTTTCTCAAATTTCAGTGGTCCCAGTCCTATTGTTTGTTCTTCTTTCTAGAACATCAAACAGTACTACAACCCTATAAATATATCATTTTAATTTACAGTCATATATTTAAAGAATTCAGTACTTTCTCTGAAAACTCCTATTTTAGATTATCCACTGATCATGTGGTGAACTGAAATGGATTCTCAAGTTCCCTTAAAAATTTCTCTTGGAAACTTTATTCCCTGAGTTATTATATGGTCAAAAATATTTTCTTTAAAATTCAGTATAGCTTTCATATAAATGCCATGAGACCGTTTTTTCTTTTCTTTAAGACCTAGAAGATACCATTCCCTTTTTCTACACTTCATTAATTCATTCACTCATTAATTCATCTAACAAATATTTATTGAGTTTTTAATATGTCACTGGCCCTTTTCTAGGTAGAGAATACAATTAGAGTAAAACAGAATAATTCTGTGGAAATTTCTGCTGCCAGCATGATTTTTATCTCCTTTGTAAATAAACAAAAATTCTTAATAGGATGTTTATAATTGTTACTTTTTCAAAAGATTTTATCTATTTTAGAGAGAGAAAATAGGAGTTAGTAGAGGGACAGTGAGGGAGGGACAGAGAAGGAGAGAGAATCCAGACTCTGTGCTGAGCATGGAGCCCACAGGGCTGTGGGGTTGATACCAGGACCCTGAGGTCGTGATCTGAGCCAAAACCAAGAGTCAGACACTTAATCCACTGAGCCACTCAGGAGCCCCAACTGTTATTTATTTATTTATTTATTTATTTATTTATTTATTTATTTATTTATTTATAAAAGATTTTATTTATTTATTTTACAGACAGAGATCACAAGTAGGCAGAGAGGCAGGCAGAGAGAGAGGAGGAAGCAGGCTCCCCATGGAGCAGAGAGCCCGAAGCAGGGCTCAATCCCAGGACCCCAGGATCATGACCGGAGTGGAAGGCAGAGGCCTTAACCCACTGAGCCACCCAGGCGCCCCTGTTTTTTATTTTTATATGCTGTAATTTGCCTATGCAGTATCTCAATACCAGTCATGCTGTTTAATGTTCTTTTAATATGACAGATATTCCAGGCTTTTTTTTCTAACTAAAAAATACTTTAATTTTATCTTTAAAATTATGTTAGTGGACTTCAGTTTATTTACATGTCTTCTTCATGACACATTTCAGACCTCTTTTGTTTCAGATTCCAATATCTAAAATATAATAGTAAGCAGGGATTAGGAGTGGGATGGGTAGGGAAAGTGGCATTTAGCACATTTTTTGTCATTACAAATAGTGGGGAGTTTATAGGGAAATTGGATTAAATGTTATAAATGTATATTATATAAGTAGACTTTGTAAATATAACAAAGAAAAAATATTCTGAATTACTAGAAAAAATAATCTTACAGAATTTTGGATGATAGAATCTGAGAATGTTTTTCATTTCAAAATAATTAAATAAAAGACATAAAATAATGTGATTTATACAGATTTTTGATAAATGGATTTATTACAGGACTCAAATAGATTTAGTAAATTTGAAAAGAATCATCACCATTGTGACAGTATAGAAAGACATTTATCCTTGTCTCCAATCATTTTTACATCTTTGATCATTTTCATCTATTTGCAAATAAGCCGTACTAGTTTATTTTTTGAACCTCATTCAGTGTACTCAGGATATTCTGTATTTTGCTGCTCCCAACATTAATTTCGGGGTTACCTATGACTCTTTTCTTCTATGTTGAGTGCTCTTTCTCACTTCTCTTGTCTTTGAGATCTATTTCAGCTTTGAATTTCTTGCTTGGACTTATAATAAGTGGTATAGACAGAGTTTGCAGCAGTGTTGCTTTTTATTTTTGTTTTTTAAGGATAATTTTCATGAGAAGGGGGGAATGTATTTTTTTTCTCTGCTACATTAATACCAAAAGGCAACTAAGCTATTTACATTTTTTCCCAAAGTTTTAAGTGTGGTGAAAAAAGATTCCAAGTGCATTTTATGGTTTTACTGTAATTCCTATATTAGTACCGAAAGATAACAGATTGAATAGCTAAACAAATCCAGAGGAAACTACACAGAATATTTTAAAAGATTATCTTTCAGTATACGAAAGGTTTTTTTATGGTTCAATTTATCATTTTTAAATGATAAAATAAGAGAATACTGAAAAAAAATCTTCATTTTAGACTAATTATAAATTTTGAAAATGAGAAAGGAGACATAAGATTAGAATTATATGCCAGAAGTTTAAAGAAATCCCAAATGGGGGGTGCCTGGTGGCTCAGTGTGTTAAGCCTCTGCCTTTGGCTGGGGCCCTGATCTCAGGGTCCTAGGATGGAGCCCTTCATCAGGCTCTCTGCTCAGCAGATAGCCTGCTTCCCCCTCTCTCTGCACCTGTGTCTCTGCCTACTTGTGATCTCACTTTCTCTGTCAAATAAATAAATAAAATCTTTTTAAAAAAGTCCCAAATGGTTCTAAAAAGTACTAAATAAATCAGAAAATAACATTAAAATATAAAGGAACGCTAGATATCCAAAAGGAAATATATCTAAATCTGAAAGCAAGAATAAAATTTAAAAGCATATATGTTAAATCTTTGTTTTAAATGACACCAGACAATAAAAATATTGATCATATAAGGCATTTGTGCAAATTGGTGTGAAAAACATTGATAATGTAATCGATACAAAAAGAAAAACAATTCCAGAAATATTCACAGAAGACTTTGTTACATATAATAAAGAAATTTTCAGAAAAATAATCTAATAAATATTCAAACAAGTATAGGTGATAAGGAATAAATTGTAGTTACTGATGGATTACTATATGCAAATCACATAAATTACATATTTTATAGAATGTCTATCTTATGCATATTATTATCTCCCATTTTATAAATAAAACCACAGTCTGGTACCTAGGTATTTTAGTCAGAGGCAGGAGAGTTAATATGTGATAAGGTCAAGGTGGCACAAAAACCTGTTTGAATCCAATGACTATGAAATAACACGAGTTGTCAGTATTTTCTTTAACATTTAATTAATGTGGACTGCTGGTAATATAAAATAGTATAAAATTTAAAAAAAAAATGATTAACAATAATCAATAAGAATTGTTTAAATGCTCATGCTATTGGATCCTGTATCTTTGGTTCTGTGTATTTTTTCTCTGAAAATATTTTAGTGACCTGATTATAAAGATAAGAAATCATGAAAAAATATGCCTGTTATATTTTAATCAATTGGGGCACCTGGGTGACTCAGTAGATTAAACATCTGATTCTTGGTTTCAACTCAGGTGGTGATCTCAAGGTCATGGGATCAGAGTCCCGAAAGTGAGATCTACACTCAGTGCAGAGTCTGCTTCAGATTCTTTCTCCCTCTCCCTCCCTCTTTGCCCCTCCCTGTTCATGCATGGTCTCTCTCCATCTCTCCTTCAAATAAATAAAATAAATAAGTAAATAAATTGATAAATAAATAAATCTTTTAAAATTTTTAAATCAATCAATAGAAGAATTGTCAATACATTTTCTTAATATGAAAGTACTTGGTTATTTCAAGATCATAATTTTTTTAAAAGTACATATCAGGAAAAGTTGAGTCAAACCCTTATTTTCTAATGTCTTTTTTAGGTAATATAATATTTTAAAATTAAATATAGATATTCTAATTAATCTTGAATATGTTTATGAATTTAATGTACTAGTGATTTTGAATAATCTTCTTAAATCATTTTATCAACCACCTCCAAGTACGGAGGAATGGCCCTATACTAAAAAAGTTAGAAGTCATTCTTCTCTTCATATATCAAGTACAAAAATAATTTAGAGATTAATAATCCACATACTTATATTTATCACTTAATTTTGGGAGATTCATTTTAAATATTGTCAATATTTGCTTCAGATTTTTCTAATGAGAGGAAATATTACTCTGGTCTACTTTTGGAAATACATTTCTCCATCTGTGTCTGTGTAGTCACAGAGTCTCTTGGTTTTAAGTCCTTTGGCTTTGAGATAAGAGTAGAGGGATTTTAGATTGCTTTTTGCCTCTGTTATTTAGCAGCATTTGATACAACATTTTATGTCATAGTTTTTATACTTGCTCTCTTGCTGTTCATCCTGTTTTATGTAAATTATAATTTTAGAATCTTATTACTTGTAAGAGATACTACATCTTACAATCTCCAGAGCTTTATCCCTTACAGTAAGATAAATTTGCTAGCCCAAAGGCTAGATACAAATTCCTGTTCTTTCCCAAATTATCTTGGATACCTTGTAGAATCCTGATACCGATCTTTGAATTATTTAAAAATTTAAGTAATGTAAACATGCCTGTCAACTATACGAAGTGGGGAATCTGAGATTTACCTTACTTGAAAACTAAGACATTAGCCTGCTGCAGATTCGTGGATACAGATAGAGGAAATGAAACCCTGGTTCAGAGACAACGACTGTTACTCATGGTAAAACAAAATCATATACATCACCATATTTACTTTAATTTCCCATATCCCCCAGCCCTGTGAAGATAATATAGATGAGCCAAGATGGATGCCTTCATGTGGAACAGGTTGCAATAGAGAAGAGGAATTCTAACTTTGGAGATCTTTGTCTTTTATAATGAACATAAATCTTGTTAGGCTTGTTCAATGGAGGAGACATCTCTATTTTCCAAGTCTATAAACCTGCCCTTTGCTCCATAAGGAAACACTGTTTTTCTCTTTCAAAACCTTTAGGAAACCCTGCCTATTTTGTCCAGGGGGAGATAGTATCTCTATCTTCCAAAGTTACTTAATACACAGATATTGTGGGGTTATTTAAAATTTTATTTACCTTTTTTTTTGGCGGGGGGGGGAGAAAATGAGCAGAGGAGGGAGAGGCAGAAGGAGAGTAGAGAGAGAATCCTAAGCAGGCTCCATGTATGAGGAATATGTTAATAATTACACACAAGACTGTGTTTCACAATCCTGAGATCATGACCTGAGCCAAAACCAAGAGTAGGACACTTAACCAACTGACACACCAAGACACCCAAATATACAGTCTATTTATTGTTAAAGAGATAGCACAGAATAAAGGCAGTCAAGATGTGCAGAAACATGAAACACCAATGACAAATTGTTTTCCAACAGTTGTTGGCTGAATTCAGGGGAAGAAGATATTTACTTAAATGATGTTGGGTAATTCACAGAATCACACTTAAACTTTTACTAGGGTTTTGTCCCAGTGATTCCTTCTTCCTTGTATCAATAACTTCCAAAGGCAGGTGTACCTAGTTGGTGTATCCTAAGTCCTAGTCTGACATTTTCACTGTAAAAGAAGTAATTATCCAGAAGTTTTCAATCTATAGGCAAAGGATAGCTTTATTACTAATTAATATTCTTCTAGAAAGGAAGTTCCTCAAGTATAGGAAGGAGTTAAAATAACAAAGAGCCAAATATATTACAGGTTTCTACTGGATTATTTGGGGGTAATATACTGTCTGAAGTTTAACTCTGTGATTAGCAGAATTTCAGCACCCATTGTCTTTGGGTCCCTGATGTTATGCCATACATATGTTGCATTACATGGCAAATGGAACTTTGAAGATGCAATTAACATTTCTAATTAACTGACCTTTAAAAAAGGAGATTATCCTAGATTATCCAGATGGTATCATTGTGATCATGTCAGTTTTGAAAACAAAAGAGGAAAGCAAAATATGAATCAGAGAGACTACAAGTATGAGAAGAACTCTATATCTCTGCTAGCTTAAAGATAGAAAGAGCCATGTCAAAACCATGAGAAGGAAATAAACTTCCAGTAGTCAGTGGACTTGGAAGAAGATCTGAAGCCTCAGATGGATATGATATTTAAATGCTGCCATGTCATTATAGAAATCTTATTTCATAAGAATTGGATATTAGTTAGAATATGATGGCACCAACATTTACTTTCAGAAAGTTCTAAATCTTGGCATTGTTACTTCTATCCATGTATTTCAAGGTTTAGAAATACATAATATAAAAAATAATAATCTTCAAGCACATGTTAACATTATCTTATGTATTAGAATATTTACTTCCTTAATTCCAATATTTTAAAAATTGTTTTGATTATAACTTGGAGAAACTCTTGTTTGTGCACTATTATATATTTAATACATGATAATATTAATTTCAACAATAATGAAAAATAGATGCATGTATAAACAAGACCAGTAATCATTTCTTAGCATCCACTTGGTCAGGTAAATTGATAAAAAATGATCAATTAATTGGTCAGATAATCAATAGTCCCATCTCTTTAGGAGCTCATGATATGTAGTTCTCAAACTTTAGCATGTGCTGGAATAACCTGGAGGAATTGTTAAAACACAGATTGCTCAGTACTCCTGTACTCCATACTCCACAGAAGTTTATGACTCAGTAGCTCTGGATGGGACCTGAAAATTTATATTTCAAACTTGTTCCCAAATGATGCTGATGTTGCAGATCCAATGATCACCCTTAGAGATAAACTAGCCTTTGGTATTACCTAAGTCATAATAGATAGATAGATGATAGATAGATAGATAGATAGATAGAAGGAAAGAAATTGAAGAAAGGAGAAAGGGAAGGGAGGGAGGGAGGGAGGAAAGATGAGAGGGAAGGAGGAAGAAAGAAAATGGAATCAGGAATAATTGTAAGTGGAAAGGAACATTTAACATCTTATTATGGTTAATACCAGTTTTTTAATTAGAATCCATTGGAAATTTCTATTTCATTATTTAAAAATAAATATAAACACTACTGACCCTCTTCAATTCTTAAATTGTATGAGGAATATGTTTTTAATATAGAAAGCAACATTTTGCAAAGGGAAAAGTAACAGAATCCATGATCTATCATAGCTACCACTAAGATTTGGGAAAATTATCATATACACTACATATATTTATAAGTAAGCTTTGGTATTTATATCTCTAAAGGAGAAATCATAGCATTTCACAAGCATATCAATACAAATTGATATATTTGTCAAGAACAATATCTCTAACTATAATCTACAGGTCTTAATCCAAACAAAAATCTCTCTATATGTGGATTTAATTCTTATTTAGTTAAGGAAATAGCCCTTACTCCAACATTATGAAATTGTTATTATTTTTTGAAAACATTTTTATGTTGATAATTTTACATAGTATTCATGTGAAATCAGATTTTGTATATAGTAGAAAGTATTGGTCAAGTTGCATCTTTCCCTCAGAGATGTCTACTTTTCCTTACATTATTTAAGTATGACCCTTCTCCAGTGAATGGGAAGTGTCAACTTTGTTAGAAATCAAAGGTCTGCATAAGTTTAGATCTAAGTTTTCTATTCTGTTATATTAATTTATTCTTTTAATCTACCTCTATAATGGTCTTTTAATTATTATAGAATTTTAAAAGCCTTTATATTTTTTTTTCTGTAAGACCAAAGCTTAATCATTTCTAAGTGTTTTTTTTAGCCATTCTTAGCCTGCTTTTGTTTTTGTTGTTGTTGTTGTTAATTTGAATTTTTTCTCCCTCACTCACACACAAATTGGAAGTTTTATTAAGATTGCATTGAATATATATAAATTTGTATTATCGTGGAGGAAACTGATATACTTATTATTTTGAGTCTTACAATCCTTGGGCACAGTGTCTTCTTTCCATTACTAAATTCTCTAATATTGTTCAGTACTGCTTAATTTATATAATTTCTTGTAGCTCTTTAACACAGCTCCGTTTCATTCTCTCTGTTTCTCTCTCTCCCTTGCATGTGTTTTTTGTTGATAAATAGAAATACAATTGAATCTTCTAATTTATTAATATAATACACACTTTATTGACATGATGTCATTTAAATATTTGGTGTATTTTTCAAGTGAAATTGTCTGTTCCGAGATTTTTCTTTGTCGAATGGTTTTATAGTTATAGGAATATTTCGGTTTTATATTATTTTTATCTATCCATTTTTGTAAGTCCTGTTTTCTCAGGAATTTGTCCATTTGACCTAACTTTTCAAATTTATTCATGTAAAATTATTTATAATAGTTTGCATTTTAACATCATTATATTAAACTTTCAGTATATGTAATGATAATAGCTTTTTTTTCCTGTTATTATTTGTTTTCTCTCATTTGTATTATTTGCCATTTTTGCATATTGGTCAGAGAATCAATATTTGCCTTTGTTGACCTTCTATATGGCATGTTTTTTATTTAATTAATTGCTAGCCTTATCTTTATTATATTTCTATGTCTTATTTATTTTGCTGCATTTATATAATTTATTGGGTTATATTCTCCAACCATTAATTTTCTGTCTTGCTCCTTTGCGTGCGTGTGTATGTCTGTGTGTGTGTGTGGTGTGTGTGTGAGGCTATATTGTGTCTTCACTCCTTTAAATAAAGTTTTGTTTTATAATGTTTTTGTTATCATTCGGTGTAAAGTATTCAATTCTATTATGATTTCCTCTTTGGACAATGAGTTATTTCCATTTTAACTGGGTAGTTCTTCACCATCATATTAAGTCTACAATGTTTCCAAACATATATTTTCCCAGTTGTCTAGTTTATTTGGCAATATGTTTGCTCCAAACTGTTCAGTCTTGCTGCATCTAAATTTATTTTTAAATCTCTAGAAATTTATGAATTTATATAATTTATTATAAAGTTCCACAGAGTTAATATCTATTACATATCATAACATTAGATATTACATAATATCTCTTAGTATTAATGTCTATTACATCAAAGAATCTCTGCTCACTGTTAAGAATGATGCTATTGCCCATGATAGGTGAAAGTAAAAAAAAAAGAACTTTGTGACATGGAAACTGTAATTACATATACATAAAAACAATTGCACTCATAATGAAGCTAAGGGTGACAGAGTTGTAGGGGCATATTTCTTCAAGAAAATACTGAAATAATCATACTTCAATGCATAATTATAAGGTATATTCTAGGACAAACCTAAATCACTGTAAATTAATTTTCACCTTCTAAAACTTTGTTCTTAGCTTTATGTTTATGTTAACCTCTGCCTAAGCTTGACAGATACAGATTGTCTAGTGTATATATGGTAAATCCTGGGCTCTTCCAATTTATCTTGTGCGACAATTTAATTAGTTAAATACTACCTAAAACTGTGAAACTACCTCGTATTTATGATGATTTTAATGTTCTGTCTCACCCTTGTATACTCTGATTTACAGGCGTGTACTATGGCACTTTGTTATGTGCTTGCAAGGAAGAGAAATTATTACCAAGTTATTTATTTGTTAGCAATAAAGCAATTCATTTATTTTCATGATTACAACAGCTAAATAGTCAAGTAAGGAAATGCATCAGAATCAGCATCTTGCTGCTAGCATAAATGAAAATTACCACTTTAGCCAAGTTCCAGATTTAGAGCAATAGAAAAGTTTTCTCCTAAAGTGTATTCTAAACCAATGATGATATTGCATGTTCTGTAAGAGAAATACATTAAACTCCAACTATCACACTATGAAAAAATGATCCTATCAGGGTTTTATTTGTAGTTCTCACAGAATTTTTGCCTATGACATGACATCATCAGGATATTGAACATTTGGAGACCAAACAGCTGAGACTTTAAAAAAATGACTTAAAAAAAAAAAACAGCCATTCCCAAAATGCCAAGAATAACTCAATTACAGTCTTCAAGTATCTAGAATTTTTTTCACATAAAAGAGAAAAAGAGAAAATTAATTATATTGAAATATAAAGCTAGACAATCAGAGGGATTATCTGAATATGAGCTGATAGCACTAGGGGAGCAGAATATTGAAAAATTTAGCAGAAATTTTGTTCTTTCATGGAAAGCTGTGATATGAATCAGTAGTTTATCGCCTATATGTCCTATGTCATGTTAATAGTTTGAAGGAAATGTACTAAAGACTAGAGTGTGCATAGGTCTTAACTTTGTTTCCCAGTACCTTTTTTTTATTAATATGTTTTATTTTTAGAATAGTTTCAATTTTTTTAAATGAAAAGAGAGTAGAATTACATACAGTTTCTATTATCAAAGTCAGACATTTATATGACATTGTATATTTATTTCTATTATAATATATATTCTCATGAACTAAAATCTATAATCTATTCTGATTTCATTAGTTTTATACCTAATATTCTTTTTTTTAAGATTTTATTTATTTATTTGACAGAGAGATCACAGGTAGACAGAGACAAAGCGAGAGAAGGAACAGAAGTAGGGGGAGTGGGAGAGGTAGAAGCAGGCTTCCCGCTGAGCAGGGAGCCCAATGTGGGACTCGATGCCAGGCTCAGTGCTGGTCTCAATCCCAGGATCCTGGGGTCATGACATGAGCTGATGGCAGACGCTTAATGACTGAGCCACCCAGGCACACCGATACCTAATATTCTTTTTTTTTTTTTTTTTCAGGATTCTATCCGGGTTACTCCATCTTTTTTCATGTCTCCTTAGGCCCCTCTTTATTGTGAAGTTTACTAGATTTTCCTTGTTTAGGATGACCATGATGATTTTGAGGAGTAAAAGTAAGATATATTGTAGGATGCTCTGCTATTAGAATATGTCTGGTTTTGTGTTTTGGTTTTTTGGTTGTTTATTTTTTTTTTAAGCAAAAAAAAAGTGTCTTTTCACAGCTTAGGAAGGGATTTTAAATAATATTCTATTTTATGTTATACAAAGTTTGTTTATCCATTCATCTACTGAAGAAGATCTTGGTTGCTTCTGGTTTTATGTCAATTATAAATAAAGCTGCTGTAAAAGTTTAGGTGCAGGTCTTTGTGTGGACATTCCTTTCAATTCAGTTAGGTAAAAAACTGAACAACTGGCTTTATGTGAATTGTGTGGTAAGAATGTGTTTAGCATTAGAAGATACTGCCCTTCTGCCTTCCAAAGCAACACATCATTTTGTATTAGAAAGTTCTTATTGCTGTGCATCCCTGCCAGTATTTTGTACTGCTGATTTCCTGTTCCAGTCATTCCAATAGGTATAGAGTGATATATCATTCTTGTTTTAATTTGCAGTCCTCTAACAATGACATCGAGCATATTTTCATGTGCATATTTGCCACCTGTATATTTTCTTCAATGAGGTATTTGTTGGTTTTGGGATTTTGTTTTTTTGTTTGTTTGTTTTTTCAGGTATTTTGGCCATTTTTATTCTGGGTTGTTTGTTTTCATATTGATAGGTATGAAAAATTCTTTGTATATATTGGATATTAAGTATTTTATCAAATACCAATTTTGAAAATATTTCTCTATTCTTTGGCTAGCCTTCTCATTCTCTTAGTGGTTTTTTGAAAATCGTAAGTTTTTAACTTTTAATAAATTCCAACTTATCTATCTTTTCATGGATTGTGCTTTCGGTGTTCTACCTAAAAACTAATTGCCAAATCCAAAGTCACCTAGATTTTCTTCTATTACCTTTTGGAACTTTTATAGTTTTTCATTTTACCTTTAAGTCTATGATCCATCTTAGTTTATCATTGTGAAGGCAGTGAGGTCAGTGTCTAGATTCATTTTGTTGCAAACAGATATATACTTGTTATAGAACCATTTGTTGAAAAGACTGTCTTTTCTCTATTGATTGCCTTTGCTAATTTGTCAAAGATCAGTTGACTGTGTTTGTGGGTTTCTGACTGTGGGAGTGTCAATGCTGGTCTGTTGATCTACTCTTTCTCCAATAGTGTGCTGCCTTGATCACTCTGGATTTATAGTAATCTTGAAGTCTGGTGATGGCGGTCCTCCAACTTGCTTCCTTTCTCTATCTGTATTATATTGCCTATTCTGTGTGTTGTCTTTTCTAATAAACTTTGTAGTCAGTTATCTACAAAATAACTTGCTAGGATCAATTGTGATTTTGTTTACCCTTACAGATCAATTTCAGAAAAATTGAGATTTTAATGAATGTGAATTTTCTTGAACTATTATTGAATTAAGATTAAGATCTCTTGAATTAAGAATATCTCTATACTATTTAGATCTTTTTTATTTCTTTCATCAGAGTTTTGTAGTTTTCCATGTGTATGTTCTCTACATATTTTGTTTATATATATATATATATATATATGCACTTTATTTATGATGCCATTAAATAATATTGCATTGTTAATATCAAATTACTTATCTTTTCCTAGTATGAAAAAATAAATTTTGTATATTAACTTTAGGTCTTGAAATGTTGCTATAAGAATACATTAATTCTGGGAAATTTTAATAAATTCCTTGGAATTTTCTGCAGAGATAATCATGTTTTATGTGAACAGAAAGAGAGTCTTATGTCTCCCTATCCAATCTCTCAATTTCTGTCCTTCTCTCCCTCCCTCACTCCAAGATTCCCAACATGATGTTGAATAGGAATGGTGTGAGGTAACATCTATGCCTTGTTCTTGATCTGTGCCTATTGGATCTATCAATTACTGAAATAGGGGTGTTGCCGTCTCTAGCCATAATACGGTTTTGTCTTTTTCTCCTTGAAGTTTTATCAGGTCCTGCCTCAGATATTTTGATTCTCTGATATTAGCTGAATATATCCTATGGATTTTTCTGTTCTTGGAGAAATGACCATTTTATCATCATGTAATACTTCTCCTTATCCCTGATAACTTTCCATGCTCTGAAATGACTCATTCTGAAATTAACATAGCTATTCCAACTTATTTTATTGGTACAGCATGGCATATGTTTCTCCTTTCCTACAGTGTTCACCTCAAAATTCTCCTTCCCAGTTCATACACTAGTAGAAACAACAAATCTGTCTGTTATTTACTGAAGAATTCTCTATTTGTTATTATGCTTCTTTCCTTAAAAATATTTCCTTGAAATACTTGAGGTCCTGCCCTTTCAATTTGTTTCTGTTTTTGTTTTTTCCTCAAACTCCATTCACTCCTTTAATTATCTCCTCAATCCTCATAATTTTAAATATCATCTATGTAACAGTGATTCTTAAATTTATATATTTATTCTTGCATTCCCCCTTGAAATTATTTTTATCGAATTGAATTCTCTATAATAGCACCACTTACATGTTTAATAGGTATATGTTCTAAACTAAAATTTATCAAAGTTAATGATGACTTCAATCCTCCATTTGTTCAAGTCAAAATATTTGTAGCCATCTCATCTCTTCATATTTTTCTTCTTGTTTCCCTCCTTCCCTACCCACCTACATCTTTCTCTTTCTCCTCTCCTTTCTTTTCCTTTCCTTTCCTTTCCTTTCCTTTCCTTTCCTTTCCTTTCCTTTCCTTTCCTTTCTTCTTTCATACCCAATGGCAGAGCTATCATAAAATATCCTTGGCATTTATTTTCAAAATATTTGCAGAATATGACCATTTCTGACTTTGTCATTGGCCACCACCCTGGTTCATAACATTGCCACTCTTGCTTCTGGATTATTTCAGTAGCCATCTCTCTGTTCTTGCTTCTCTCCTTCCATGATCATCTTTTCCCAATAATCCCCAATTCCAGGGTCAATTTTTGATATGTCATATGTTCATTTTATTTAGTTAGGTAGGAAATTACTTAGTCTATAAAAGACTAATTTTTTAAAAGAAGTGTTCAGTTTACAGCAAAATGGAGACCAGAGGGAAGACCGAATCTAGGGCAGTAATTATCATCATTTATGTGACCTATCACCAGTGTAGAGTCAGCTAATAATCTTTGTCTACTTTAAACACTCCCTTTACATGATTTCTAGTAGAAGAAATAGATGATAAGAATATTAAAGGGTTGAAAACCAAAAATATACTAGCTACTTCTCATGTTCTCTGCAACTTGATAGGCATTTGAGTACATTTAACTTTATTTACCACTAATACAATATACAGATATCATCCAAAAGTGAATATGACAGATTTCAAAGTTAATCCCTTCCCATGATGCCAATTTATCTCTCTTCTTATATTAGTCTTCTGTAATTTGAGTTTGGGATCTGTAACATTCTAGATGTATGACTCTAGTAAATATTCTTAACAAAAGATGAAAAACAACCTACTTCACAGGATGGCTGCTTAGAAAAAAAATCAACAAAATGCTATAAATCAATATATAAATTACACATTGTTATAAAAATGTGTATATTTGAAAGCACCCTCCCCTCAAGAGATCTTGTTAATTTTGTCATCAGTTACAATGCAAATATGGATTTTACTTCCTTGAGTCTTAAGTCTTCTGTATGTTGCAAACAAGAAATCTAATTTCTACTTTGAGATTGATCATTTTATCAGCATTTGGGTGCATACTCTTAATTCTTTTAAGAAATGATCTTTTTACAAATTTACAAATTGATTAGGCATTTTAGATTTTTTTTTCTTTTTTGCTTTTTTTTTAACTTTTTTGGAAAAAATTTTAATTTTTTTTTTTTTGGAGTAGTTTTTGTATTTTTTGGTTCAGAGTAAATTAAGTGTAATGCAGAGATTTCACATGTATCCAGTTTCCCACTTATACATAGTTTCCCATTTCCATCATCCCCCACAACATGGTATGTTTGTCACAACTGATGACAATTGACACATTGACACATTATAATTACCCAAAGAACATAGCTTACATTAGGTATAAAGATTGCTTTTTAAATTTTTTTCTTATCAATACCAGTTTAAGAATATATACCAAGAAATGTTTATACCAAGGGAAGTTAAGGGGAAATAAAGTAGGGTTCTTTCATATTCAATATTTATCTGTGCCATGATTTTAAAGAGGAGAAAAATAACATTTCTTTCCATAATAATTTGCTTTCCTAATTTGCACACGATTTATTTCTTATAAAAAGAAATCTCATTGAAAGTCACAACAGGCCCAGGAAAATGCTCAGATCTTGTTTAGATTTCCAATATAGCATCTCTAGAATTTGTTTTTCAAAAAGTCTGCACTGGCAAATCATTTCAAAAATGTAAACACATTTGATGTAATGAAGCTATATGCTGCAGTCATCTCTGAAGGATTAACAAATTACTCTCTTTATTCTATTTTACTTAAACAGTATTCCAATGAAATAAATAAAGCAGAGAAGGAAGCGGGAATTGGAAGATGAATTATGTAGCAGTGGCCACTTTTGTAATGTTTCTTAGTTGTATAGTACATTAGAGTTCAGGTAACTTTTTTTTCCTGAACCCCATTTTATCTTTACATCAAACCCATGAATTTAGTATAAACAGTAGCTCAATTTACTTAATTTAAGGTGGAGAAAAACCCCAGTGAGGGTAAGTGACAAATCCAAGGGCCTACACCCAGTAAATGGCAGAAGCAAATCCTAGGTCCTCCACTCTGACCTGAACTTCTAGAGCATGGGTGGGGATACGGGAGATTTACCTCAAAAAGTGTACGCACTTATTAGGTAATATGGGCAATGTATCAAGAAAAACAAAACAGGAGAGAGAGAGAAAGAGAGAGAGAAATGACACATAGACCCATGAGAAAAGAATTGTGGTTACAAGGCTGCCAATACCAGAGTAGAGAAAGTGTTTGCATGTTATTCACTAAAAGCATATGATGAAAAAAGTGGCAAGAAACACCACTGGGAAAACAAGTGTTGGGCCAGGCCCCTGTATACTTTTCTAAGAAGCTTGGACTTTTTAAATTTTTTTTTTTTTAAGGAAATGCGAAGCCATGGAGAAATTTCTATAATGGGGCATGAAATTATTAAATTTTAATTCTTGCAAGACCATCTGACTTTAGTGTGAAGTATGGTTAGAATGAAGTAAGAGTAGAGGCAAGCAGAATAATAAGGAAATGATTGCAATAATGTAGGTCAAAGATAATTATGAGGTTATTTAAAGCATGGAGTTAAACTGACAGACTAGAAAACCAGAATAATTTTTGAAATGTAGGACTTGTTGATTAATTGGGTGTTAGAGATGAAGGACCAGACTCCATCCATCAAGGGTTAGTGGATGTATACCAGATTTCATCCACATTGAGAGAAGTAATAAAGGATACCAATTCTATAAGAAACCTCTTTTTGAGAAACCTTCATGTTTACAGCCCTGTTTGAAAATTTGAGTACATATTTAGGAGTATTTTCAGTAGTGTGAATGGTCTGATTTGTAGAATGATTAATGGAAATGTAACTGCTTTATTGGTTTCAATTCTGCATGTAAGGAGCCTGAAGGCTTCCACTCTATCCAACAAGTAAAGAGCTCAGCAAACTAAAAAACCAACAATTTTGCTATATTCTGTGTAAGAAGAAAGTTTCAGGGCAAACAACTGCACCCGGTATTTAGGAGACAGACATGCGAAAACAGAGTCACAGCTTACCAGACATGGGATTCAGAAGCGCAAATCTCCATAAGAACCAGTGTCTAGGTAGGAAAACCTGAGCAATAAGCGAGGAATTGTTGGAAGATCTGTGTGGAAAATTCTGAGAGTTAAACTCTCCAAGGAGTCCCAGCTGTAGGAGAGATGCCAAAATTTTGTGATAATTGCCTTCGGGAGCTCAACCAGTTTGTCAAGAAAATAAAGGAGAAAAATCCCCTCATGCTTATGGAAGGGGGAGGGGCAATGGAGCAATCTTGAAGTATGCCACAGCACTCTTTTCTCATTAACAAGGCCTAACCTCAGGAAAACCTAGGTAATCAGAGTCTAGCCTTCTAGGGTGTTACCACAGCCTAACCAAACTGGGAGAAGGAAATACTCCAACCAATGGTGGTCATTCTCTCCTGCTTAAGAAGGCAGAAAAAACACTAAGAACCACTTGTGATGTTCACAGTCCATAGGTGTAGTCACACTAAAAAGCTGTGACGGAATCATAGGACTATAGATTGCCCCTCCAACCACCCTATTCTTCACCACCACATTACTATAGGCCTATTTACAGTAGCTCCTTTTACATAGTACACCATGTCCAGCTATCAAGAAAATGTTACAAGGCATACCAAATGGTAAAATCACCTTTTGAGAAGATGGTGCAAGCAACAGAACCAAACATGGCAGGGAAGTTGGTATTGCCAACCATTTAAATTGCCAGCAATTTAAAACATCTCTAATAAATAGACTAAGAGCAATAATGGATAAAGTAGACAGCATGCAAAGCAGATAGGCAACGTAAGCAGAGAGATGGAAATCATAAGAGAAAAAAGAAATTATTAAAAAAAAAAAAAAGTCGAAGATGGGCACCTGGGTGGTTCAGTGGGTTAAGCCTCTGCCTTCCACTCAGGTCATAATCCCAGGGCCCTGGGATCAAGCCCCAAATCTGTTCTCTGCTCAGCAGGGAGCCTGCTTCCCCCTCTCTCTCTGCCTGCCTCTCTGCCTACTTGTGATCTCTCTATCTATCAAATAAATAAATAAAATCTTTAAAAAAAAACTGTAGAAATGAAGGATAGTGTTTATGGGATTAGTACACTAGACACAGCTAGAGGAAAGAATCATTGACTCAGAAGTTATATCAGCAGTATTATGAAAACCCAATAGGAAAGGAGAACCAAAATTGGGAAAACAGAATATCTAAGACTGTGAAACAAATACAGAAGGTGTAATATATGCATAATGGGAATACTAAAAGTAGATAAAAGAGAGAAAGGAACAGAAGAAATATGTGAAACAATAATGACTGAGAATTTCCTTAAATTAATGTCAGGCACTATCTGAGCACACTGAGCAGGATCGATGTTAAACGACATTCCTAAGGGAACTACAAGAAATCAAAGACAAGGAAAAAATCCTGAAAGAAATCAACTGGAAAAAAAAAAAAAAAGCACTTTACCTATAGAGTTAAAAGCTGAGAATTACATCCAGCTTCTCCTCAGAAACCATGCAAGCAAGAAGAAAGTGGAGCGAGATAAAGTATTGAGAGAAAAATTCAACCAGTCTGGAATTCTGTATCCTATAAAATTATCCCTTAAAACTGTAAGAGAAATAGAATCATCCTCAGATAAACAAAAGTTGAGGGAAGCAGTTGCCAGTAGACCTCCAATAAAATGATGTATAAGTTAGAAACTCAGATCTGTATAAAGAAAAAATAAACATCAAAGAAGGAATAAGTGAAAATAAAATAAAAACTTTTATTTAGGGGTGCCCGGTGTCTCAGTCATTGTCTGCCTTAGCTCAGGTCATGATCCCAGGGTCCTGAGATTGAGCCCCACATCAGGCTCCCTGCTCAGTGGGAAGCCTGCTTCTCCCTCTGCCTGCTGCTCCTTCCCCCACTCCCTCTGCTTGTGTTCCCTCTCTTG
This sequence comes from Lontra canadensis, assembly GCF_010015895.1. Classification (NCBI taxonomy): domain Eukaryota; kingdom Metazoa; phylum Chordata; class Mammalia; order Carnivora; family Mustelidae; genus Lontra; species Lontra canadensis. The sequence continues at coordinate 4,232,496 of NW_022631065.1, read as the reverse complement.
CTGTCCCTCTGTCAAATAAATAAATTAAAAAATCTTAAAAAAAAAACTTCTATTTACTTAGGTTTAATTGATCAAACGTATTTTTTTAAGGGGCACCTGGGTGGCTCAGAGGGTTAAAGCCTCTGCTTTAGGCTCAGGTCATGGTCTCAGGGTCCTGGGATCAAGCCCCGCATAGGACTTTCTGCTCAGCAGGGAGCCTGCTTCCTCCTCTCTCTCTCTGCCTGCCTCTCTGCCTGCTTGTGATCTCTGTCAAATAAATAAATAAATAAAATCTTTTAAAAAAATAAAATAAAATAATAGCAATAATGTGTTCAATTATCTGATTAATATACATATACATGTGTATATACATACACATATATACACATATACATGCATGTTTGTATGTATGTGTGTGTATGTGTATATATACGTGTGTGTGTGTGTGTGTGTGTGTGTGTATAATATATGCCTGTGTATAAATTAACTGAATGGCAACAATGATACAAAATGAATTTTAAGGTAGGGGATTGTTATTTTATTGTTATAATTTATTAAATACTCCTTAGTCATTATAGTGTTATTTGAAAACAGATTGGATTAGTTGTAAATATGTATTGTAAACTCTAAAGCAACCACTATAAAAAGTAACAAAGAAAGTATAACTGATATGTTAAGAAAGGAGAGAGGGGCGCCTGGGTGGCTCAGTGGGTTAAAGCCTCTGCCTTGGGCTCAGGTCATGATCCCAGGGTCCTGGGATCGAGCCCCGCATCGGGCTCTCTGCTCAGCAGGGAGCCTGCTTCCTCCTCTCTCTCTGCCTGTTCTCTGCCTGCTTGTGATCTCCGTCTCTCTAGTAAGTAAATAAAATCTTAAAAAAAAAAAAAAAGAAAGAAAGAAAGAGAGAGTGGAATCATACAAAATGTACAATTCAAATCTCAAAAGACAGGAAAAGGGGGGAGACAAAGAAAAAGAAAAGCAACAGGTAGAAAATAATAATAAACATGGTAGATATTAATCCAACTCTATCAATAGTCACTTTCAAAGTGAATGGTCTAAATGTGTCAATTAAGGCCGAAATTATCAGAACAGATACATAAACTGTAGTACATCCAGACAATGGATTATTATTCAGCCCTAAAACAACACAAGTCCTCAAGCCATGAACAGACATGTGGGAACTTTAAATGCATCTCAGGAAGCAAAAGAAGCCAATTTGAAAAGACTACAAACTATATGATTCCAACTATGTGACATTCTGTAAAAGAAGTATGGAAACAAAAAGATCAGTGGTTGTCACAGATTGGGATGGTGAGGGAGGGATGCATGGATAGAACACAGAGTATTTTTAGGACAATAAAATACTTTGTATAATACCATAATGATGGAATAATGTCATTGTATTTTTGTCCAAATCCATACGATATAGCACACCAAGAATGAACTCTTAAGGGAAACTATGGACTTTGGGTGATTTTGATGTAATTTAGGTTCATCAGTTTTAACAAGGTACCACTCCACTGGGGATGTTGATAATCTGAGAGGCTATACAAGCATAGTTGGGAAGTCTCTGTAGCATCCTCTCAGTTTTGCTGTGAACCTAAAATTGTTCTGAAAACAGAAAGTCTTATTGTTAAAAACTGCTTTATCAGAAAAGAATATTATACTTTTAAGAGCTATTATGAAAGCTATTAGATTGAGATTAGATCATTTATATTTCCAGTTGGATAAATGGGCAGGCATAATAGATCAAGAATTTCAAGGTCAACATAAGGATCTCAGCTTTAACTTACAAATTGGTGAACTCCCCAGTCCTAAGGGTGTTTAGAGGTACAAATCAAAAGACATAATTCCTTCATGGGAATATGAAGCTACTTCTCAACTCCATAATGTGTTGTTAGTCAGTGCTGTTAACCCTGACTACCATGGATATTTTTGGTGGAAAAACTGGGCCAGTTCAAGCATTAAACAGAATGCAGTCTGAAGTAAATTATTGGTCAATCTTTGTTTCCTCCAGCTGCAGTCACACTGCTCTGTCCTTCTCCACCATGCTTATGAATTGGCGGGAAAGACCAAAAGCACTAAAAGGTGTGGAACAGTTCCTGGTGCATTTTTATTTTTTTACTTTGTTTTTCAGATTTTGCTTCCCTAATCTACCAGTAATGGACTTGCAATTGCATTTTGCAGAAATGTTAGAGTGGAAAACTGGGCAGTTCCTATATCTGACTTCCTAGCAACAAATATGTTTTTATCCAGATTCCAATAAGCAATTGCTTTTTCTTTTCTTTTTTTTCTTTTCTTTTTTTTTTCTTCACAATTCTTACTCTTGCATGTCCTTCGGGAATTTCTGGAGGTCTTATTTTAAAGTTATGATCATGTGTGTAGAATTTGACTTACTACTTGAACCTTATGGAGGGTAGGGGAGTTTTAGATTAGATTGAACCATAATATTTCTTCCAGTTCCTTCCTGGACAGACTACTCAGAGCCTGATTTTTCTGCTATTTGGATTGATCTTACTCACTTTCGTCATCTTGACATGCAGAAGCTTCAAGGAACTACTCAATCCTAATACTTAGTGAGAGGCACAGCCGGCTCAGTATTGCCAAGACTAAGCCAAATTCTTACTCCTGTGAAGAGGGCTGGGAAGGAAATAACACTGAAGCAGGAAGAGAAAAGAAAAGTTAGCATTTCCAGCTTCACTTTGATTTCTCTGATTCCAAAGGATTACGATCACTGCCAATGGATGCAGTCAAACCTTCTAATCTTTTTGAACATTTTTTTTTTAGAATAGGAAATATAGAAAAGTAAGAAAAGCAGCTTGCTGGCATGTGCCTCATAAGCTCATATCAGGTTCTTACAGCCAGCTGGAACCCAGGACATTCAGTGTTCCATGCCTGAACCATCTGCAGTTTTAGCTATAGCAGCTCTTGGTTGGCAATGGAATGGGGAAAGGATTCACTAAAATGGCCTGGTGTGAAGTAGAGGGACTTAATAACAATACTGAACTGCTTTTGTCTTTTAATTTCTTCATTTCCCCATGCTCATTTTTAGACTTGAAAATATAAAGAATTTTTGGAAATGGTTATATTGATGCATATGTTAACATACTTGAAACCTAAAACAAGGCAAAAAAGTATCAACTCTCGAAATATCTACATGACTAACCACAACTGAAGTGTGTGCCTTTCAAAGGCAAGAATCACTTCTAACTCTGCCATTAACCCAGCTTTATTGGGTGGGTAATCATTGACGTCACTCAATGAGTATGTAATACAATAAATAGAGGTCCTATGTAGACATACTAAACAAGTTTTGATTCTTGTAATCTACCTGCTAATCTTTGGTAGACAAAAATTTTCTAAACATTCTTTCTTCATGTCTCTCTTACTTTTATGATATGCTCAGAACAACTCTTCAAATAATTCTGTGATGAAACACACAGTCATATTAACACTACAGTCATGAAATTCATGTAGTGTGAGAATTACTATATAGAAAGTTGAGGGATTAGCAACATGACCACATTTATGTAGGCCAGTATAATTTCTTTTCATTCCTCTCTGCCTTATCTGATAAAATGTTCATTGCATCAATGCCTATACCATATACTCATTGCATAGTATTAATTACAATGTATAATGAATCATTTACAAAGTATCTGACAAATATTAATCACTTGATTGGTATAACTATGGCTGCTGTTATTAATAGTAGCATATGGCATAACATTTTGTCATGCAAATTCTGAAGTCAGACTACCGGAGTTCAAATCTGAACACTCCCACTTACAAGCTGGGTACATGGATAAGTAAGAAAATTCTCTCAGTGCTTCTTTGTTCTCATTTCCAAGAAGTTCCCTCAAATTAATTATTAAATACATTAAAAATTTTTATATTCTTCCTATTAAAGGGGAAAAAAGGGGTGGTTCATTGTTTTTTAAAGGTACATTTTCTTCCTGAATTATTGATTAAATAATTTTCTTAGAATTTAACCTGGTTGGATGATGGAGTTGGTAACATACTGATTTCAAAGCTTTAGATATGAAGATATATGTAAGTAATCATTAGACAGTCAAAAATATAATGTTAAATACAGATAGTCAGTAATAATAGCAGGTCATACTAAGAGATAAGGAGATATAACCTGGTTACTCTGGTGCCAGAAAACACTACCACTTCAATATGTTCTGCTTATGAAGTGGAAAAGACTTGAGTTGTTTCAAAAATAATTGTAAAATTATTTTTCTTAAGTTAGTTTCCTTTTTTTAACTAAATGTAAATTGTATACCTTTGAAATAAAATAACCAAGAAATCTGCATTGGGGGAAATAAATTCCTTCCAATTGGTATATAAATTCTAAGACTTTGTTCTAATAACCAGATCAACTAAATTGTATTTGTGTCTTTCTTAAAGCCTAGAAAATTTGTACGTTCTCATGGAATTCTTTGAAAAGAGTCATTTTCCCTGGGACCCATAGCCTAGAAGGTGACAATTAACATAGTATAATTTAAAACGATGAATTCAATATGTAAAATGCATTCCACCAAGCAAAAGAAATATATAATATAATAAGAATAATGATTTAAAATACCTTGATATGAACTTGTTATAAATATGAATCCCAGAGATATTACTCATATCCGTTTATCAAGTCTGAGTACCAAATTAAAATAAAGAACAATGGTCAATATTCTTTGAATGCTTATTATATACAAGTGATTGTGTAGGAAGAGTAATCTGCCTTATATCCTTTAATCCTCATTTAATAAATAGGTTGAGATAGACACCAGTATTACCCATTATATTAATTATAATTATATTATATTTATATTATTTATTATTTATTATTTTATATTTATTATATTATATATTTATAATATATATTATATATTATATATATTATATTATTTATTATATTATTTCTTGTGTTTGTTATCTCATGATTCCTGTTGGTCATAAAGCTGGACAAGATCAGTCTGTTCTTTGCTTCAGAGTTTCATACAGGTTGCAGTCAAGATACCATCCAGGGCTCTGGTCAAATAAAGGCTCTACTAGGGAAGGATTAATTTACATGATCATGGAATAGATTCAGTTCTTCAAGAGTTGTTGGACCAAAGTCCTGAGTTTCTCATTGACTGTGGAGAGGAAACCGCCCTCACTCAGCTTTTTGCCATATGGACCTCCTCCAAATGATAGTTTATTTCACCAGAGAAAACAAATAAGAGAGCTAGAGAGAATAGGTCAAAAAGGAAACACACACACACACACACACACACACACACACACACACACCCCAGCTCAATCCTTTATAGACTAATCTTGTAAGGGACACCCCATTGTGTTTATCATATGATTTTATTAGGAAGTGAGTAGATAAAACACACATGAAAGAAAATGATTAGTGGTTATGGGTATGACTGAAAACCACTTCTAAAGCTGCCTGTCACGTTCATGGTTTGTGAATGAAGGAGCTGCAGTGTCATTTGGGCAATTACTTTGTCCTGTATTACCTAAATAATAAGTGACAGAGTCAGTATATGATTTCAGCCTAAATCCGTATTCTTGACTGTTAAACTGAACTTCTATACACTAAGCAGCAGTCAATGATGAAGGCCAAATCAAATACATCTCTCTTTTTGAGAGAACATTTTTTTGTTCTATAGCGGGGTTCTGGGAAGATGGCTCAGGAGGAAACATCAGGAATCTGTCTTTCCATCTAGACAACAAGTTTACTGGCAGAATTTGTCTGATTATTGTCTAATTATTTTAGAACTCTAGAGTCTATTGAAAGCTTGTAACTTCCAAGGGAAGGCTTTGATGGTAAATTGCAGTTAATTTTAGTGAAATTCAGGTTTTAACACATATTTCCCATTTCCCACTCCCCAGCCCCAGGCATACAGTTACTCCTTCGTCATAGGACCAGCTTGCACTCAGCTTGTGGGAGTCAGGGCAGGCAAAAAAAGACCCTATCCTCCAAATATTGGAGATTTGTACTCTGATTTTTGTATACTGCTTTTGCTCTCAGAGGTATGGAAAAAGAAAGGAACTGGCATTGTTGTTGTGTCTCTCACCTTTATTGCAAGCCCTTCTCCCTTAAACTGAACTGATTTCCAATGCATTTAAAGGTCTGGTACTCCTCCATTCATTTTTGTCTCTTTCTTCCTTCCTTCTTTTCCTTCTCCTTTCCTTTCCTTCCTTTCTTTCTTTCTTTCTTTCTTTCCTTCTTTCTTTCTCTCTCTCTCTCTTTCTTTTTCTTTTTCTTTTTCCTTTTGGGATCCAGATTCAACACTGAGACATTCCAAAGCAAGTTCACATGCAAGGGAAATTAAAAAGTGACCAGGTATGCCCAGTGAAAGGTGCAGGCTGAGAAAGGACCTGAGGATATCTTTAGTTTATAACTCAGACTGATGTTTGACAAAGAGAAAATCTATCAATAATAATAATAATAATAATAATATATCAGTAATCCCTAAGGGAAGGAGCAGACTCTTATTTCCAAAATTATCATATTATTAGATTCAAATGTCCATGTTTCTACAAAATATCACAAAGCTTTAAACAAAACAGAAAAGTATGCCTTATCTATCAGAAAATAATAAATTAAAAGAAACTGTCTCTGAAAAGGGCCATTACAGATGTACTAGATTAAGATTTTGAAATAACAGATATTCAAAAAACTAAAGGGAGATGTAGAAGAAGTTAAGAAAATGATGTATCAACAAAATGGAAATATCGATAAAGAGATGGAAAGTTGGGGCACCTGGGTGGCTCAGTGGGATAAGCCGCTGCCTTCAGCTCAGGTCATGATCTCAGGGTCCTGGGATCGAGTCCCACATCGGGCTCTCTGCTCAGTGGGGAGCCTGCTTCCCTCTCTCTCTCTACCTGCCTCTCTGTCTACTTGTGATCTCTCTCTGTCAAATAAATAAATACAATCTTTAAAAAAAAAAAAAGAGATGGAAAGTTGAAAAAGAAAATAAAAATTAATTCTGAAGTTGAAAATTATAGTAACTGAGGGATTTAAAGGCAGATTTGAGCATTTGTGGGGTGGTGCCCAATCTAAGGAACACAAAGAAAAATTTTGGAAAAAGGGAACAGAACCTAAGGGACCTGTGGAATACCTTCAAACATTGTGGGAATTCCAGAAGGAGAAGAGAGAGAGAAAGTAGGAGACACAAAATTCAAATATATAATGGTACTTTCCAAATTTCATAAAAGTCATGAGTATAAAGATCCAAGAAGCTCAAGGAACTTTTAGTAGGATGAACCCTAAGGCACCTCCACTGAGGCACATTATAATTAAACTTTGAAAGTCAAAGACAAAGGTAGACTCTTGTAAAAAACCAGGAAGGGGAACTTATAACATGCAAGGGATCCTCAGTAAGATTATCAATTGATTTCTTATCAGAAACTTTGGAGTCCAGAAAGTAGTGGGCTGATATATTCAAAGTGGTAAAAGAAAATAAAAACAAAAACAAAAACACTGTCAATCAAGAATCCTATGCCTTTAAGACTATCTTTGAAAAGTGAGGGGGAATTTAAGGCATTCCTGGATAGACAAAAGCTGAGGCAGTTCATTACCATTAGACCTGTCCTGAAGAATTGCTAAAGGGAGTCTTATAGGTTGAAATGAAATGATACTACACAGCAACTTGAAGTTATATGAAGAAAGAGATGGAGATTTCAGCAAAGATGTATGCATGGGCAGGAATAAAACCTAGTATTATTGTAGTAATGATTTAAAGTTCTACTTTTTTTTAGAGCCCAATACATTAAAAATTGAGTGTGAAAGTTGGTTTTCCTATAATTTTGGTTTGTGGCTCCATATTTTGTTTTCTATGTAATCTCAAACAAAGGCATTAAAAGAATTACAAATTTATATTTCTGCATATAAGTTTAAAGAGAGATTATAAATATATGCAATATACATATATAGATCTGTGTAATATATATAAGAAAAATATATGTAATTTTGTGACATCAATAACTGAAAGTGGTGGGGATGGAGCTGTAAAGAAGCAGGAAAAAACAAATGCTCTATGATTCCACTTCTATGAAATACTTAGACTAGTCAAAAATTATAGAGAGAGAAGGTAGAGTAGTGGCTGCTAGGGTCTGAGATGATAAGAATGGGGAGTTTTTGTTTAATGGGTATAGAGTTTCATTTTATAAGATGAAAAGAGTTCTGGAGATTAATGATACTATTACAACATTATGAATGTATTTAATACCCCTGAACTATGTACGTAAAACTGATTAAGGTGGTAAATTCATGTCATATGTATGTTACCACCGGGGAAAAAAAACGGAAAAAGTGATTAGCAGTCTTCATCTAATCATCTTAAGGAACAGACCAACCAGCATGACTTCAGTCTAAAATGACGTATCATCTTTAGTTAGAGATTACAGTTAGAAAAGGACTCTAATTTTATCCGCCCACCTGAGCTGTTCCAAGCACAATTATACAGCAGGAAAGTGTAAAAGGCAGGATATATTCTTTTAGCACTTGATTAGGCAGTACCCTACAGATGCCAAAATCTTAGTGGTGGATATCACTATCTGACTGGACAGTTGGCTCTGTGAAAGGCAGTTGAGGACATTTGCATTTTACTATGAAACTTTCTGCCAACAAATAGGAATTGTGTTTTTATCTCAGAGGTGTATATTTTAAAAATCATCTCATAAAAGATAAGAATAACTCTTTGGTCTATAAGCCTCGTAGATAAGTTGATTGCCTGTCATAGCTTAACATGTGTGTTTTATTTTTCTTCAGTCTACAATAAAAACAGGACAACATGTTTTTAAAAAACTTAATAGACATCATATACTGAACTCATTGCTACATTGATGTCATTTTATCTCCATCTGGACTCACTTTTATTGGCATAAAGCCATTGTCCATGATGCTTAATCATAAAGCACAACCCTAGTTATTCCCTTTCCCCAGGAGCTGGAACTCAGATTCATAAACTTAATGCCAGAAAATACCCAATTGTCCCATCCCAAATTATCACCTATGTATAGCTTCTTCCAGAGATGTTCTAATTAGCAGGCATAGGCAGTTGAAAAAAGAGAAGTTTGAAGATACTCTTTGTCTAACAATATCAAGGCATATCAGAAATCTTTGAGACTTCTCAATGAAAAAACTGTAGATTATCCAATGTCAGTCACAGGGTTGTCTACTGAAAATAGAGTATGATACATGTGCCAGCTGCTATACAGGTATCTCTGCTAATCTGACTGCTTCTCTCAGTGCATGTGCTATTGGATTGGAGTTAGAATAGGTGGGAGGAGAAAATCTTGTCTTCTGTCTTGTTACATATAACTCTGGTTTCTCTGCAGTCTTGCAAACCACAGAGCTATAATTTTACATTCACCTGCATTTTCTTTAATTCCCAAAAAAGTTCATGGTCAAGGTCTTCACTCTTCTGTTTGGCACTTTGGTTCCAATTAGACATAGTCCCCGTTTGGGAAGATGCAATTTCTTAGCAAGGTTAAGTTTGGTGATTAATGTGAGGTAGAATTTAGTATCTACTTACCCAAGGCCTACCTAGACATCTTTGTGGAATGCACCCACTTCGTAATCATCTGTTGTGGTTCTGTTTAAAGTTCTAAATGTTAGATCAGAAGATGGTCTCTGTCTCTACTACATGCTAGTCATAGAACTAAGCCTTCTGAAAACCATGTAGGTGCTGACTTCAAACTTGGCTTATCACTGCAGACACTCTGGTTATGAAAAATTGAGCATTAAAGGTAGAAGGCTGAGAAAACCAATACTCTCAGGAGACACAAAGATGTCGATAAAAATTTTATCACATCCCTTCCTGAACTTCAAGTTTAAGATTAAAAGCACTCCATGGTAGAGAAGACATTTTCAAATCAAAATGGGTCTTTTTATACCAGCATGAGTAAAGAGAGAATATTTCAATCACAAGCAGTTTGGTAATCCCTGAAACCCATGAAAGCAAGAGTCACCTAGTCAAACAGAAGCAAAAACCAGCTTTGCACTGTCTACATGAAGACAGCCTTAGCCAATAATCTTAGAGTATTCATGTTCCACTAGGAAATCAGCTGTGTGGAGGAGGTGGATCACTAGGCTGATTTTACCTGAGGTCATTAAATTTTAATTTCAGACCCTTCTTGTTTTGGTTCCACACCTGACAAATATAGTTTACCATGTCCAGTTGCCAACAGTGAGTTGGTCAATTTCATTTCAATTCTTGGTGACAGATTTATTTAACTTTACACATTTCAAAATAGGCATTTGAATTTATACACAATCTCTTGGGCTTATTAAACACACACACACACACACACACACACACACACACACCTTCATTTGCTGTGCAAAGTAAAATCACTGTTGTCCTAAAGAGTGGGGCTGGGTTTTTTTGCCTGACAACCCAAATTGCTTATCTTATAGAAATGCCTAAAGGGAATGGATGTTAGATAGTATTTATCCTTCTACTCCTTCTACTGAAAACAGTAGTGCTTCCTCTGTATAGTCACCCCATCCACAAATGGTTCTCTACTGCCATGAGACCTATTGCTGCATCTATTAAAGGTCTCCCTGCTTGTATCAACATCACATCATCTCTCATATTTGGCAAGCATTTCACTAATAAGAAAGCAATGTTTGCACATACCATCTCATTTAATCTTCATTGTATAATTAGTATTGTAATTTGTATTCTCCGGGGGCAGACATTTAGACTGACTGGGTAAGTGACTTTGCCGGGTTTGCAAGCTTGCAAATGCTTGAGGCTAGGATTGAAACACAGGAGTTAAAGAGTTATTTTAACAAAGGCTTTAGAATCTCACATCAGCTCAGTGCTAAATAATTAGAAAAGATTTTGCAAACAATCTTATCTTTACCTCTTTTTTATTCACAGCCAGAGAAAAAAGCAGAACATTAGAATGAGTTTTTCTATAACTTCCAAATGAAATTATTTTGCCTAAAACCTGATAAAAACAAATAAGCATGTTAAAATTCTGATTTGTGTCTTCTTGAAGTAACCAAATGTTTACTCACTCTGGAACTCTATTGACCCTTCTAAAGAGAGAATATGTTTTAGACTTATGATTTCTTCAAATTCTTACTAATGATTTAAGCTTCAGATAAGAATAAAGAAGAACGCCAATATCGATTTTCATAAGTAAACAATTTTATAAGCATGTACAATGATGCATTGGCCATTGTTTTCCCTAGTAAATGCTCAGGTTCTGAAATCAGTAATGAAGTTATGTACTCCTGACAATGGTGGACTGAAGCTCTAAATTCCATATGCTCAAATCATTGTTATGGAAAGATTAATGGGAATTCATGGAGAATCAAAAAAAATTTGCCATTTAATTTTATATATGATATCAAGAGTGAAAAGTATATGGTAATACTAGAAATAAAACGTGTCATCCCTCATTGTGTATAATTAACTTACAAATGTATTATTCATTGCCTTGTGATTTGAAGCATTGCTTTTGTTCAGGGGAGGCATTAATAATTACTAGCAGAGTTCTGCTATCCAGCCAATGCTTCTCATTACTTCTATTTACAATTGCATTATATTATTAATTAATTCACTCATTCATCCATTTATATGTTTCTTTGATAAAATATCTTATTCTCAAGCATTGCCATAAGCTAAGAGAATGCAAACAATAATGAAGATGAAGAGTTTCTGCTCTAATTTTCATTACATTGTAGGTTTAAAATTGCAAATCAAGAATATTTAAGAAATTAGGAAAGAGTCTATACTGTGCATAAACATCTCTTATTAACACTTTCTTGGTCAACTTTGTAGAAAGAACTATACATTCTATACATTCTTAGATTGGCAGTGACTTAACAAACATAATTATGTCATAAAAATAAATTGCTTTCTCAATAACTGACATATAATAACATATATTTTATTGAATGCTTAAAGTTATTGGGCACTCAAGCTATAGTAAAAGTTATATAATTACATGCACCATTATATATAAATATAATATGTATGTATATATTATAATAAGGTGAATATTATATATATATTTGTTAGAGCAAATGTTTATTTATTGTTCATGTCCAATTTAATTCAGCTGTCTTTAGTATCCTCTTCCAAGTGGTTAATCAGGAGTCCAACCTTCTTCTACCTTGTAGTTTAGCCTTTTGTCAGAATACATGTCTTCCATCTATGTAGACAAAGAATGCAAGATTATGGAAAGTAAAAAACACCTTCTTCATGATTGTTTACCAAGGGGTATACTGTTTTTGCTGTGTTCTACTGACAAATGGGTTATTTGATCTACCTAGATACCAAAGACTGCATACTGAGGATCACGAAAATATTTGAAAGATATTTGAAAAGCACTAGCGACCTCTCTTACTGCCTGTACCTTCTTGGTTTCTTCTCTGTGACTCATAGTCTAGGAAGATAAGGTGTATACCTTCCTCACATCCAATATTTGAAAGTAGAATAGGGAAAGAATATGTATTTGCTGCCCTTTTAATGTAACAACAATATTTCAATGTATTTCTAAGACCTAATTCTCAAACCACTCTAATTAGATTTTTTTACTACTCAAGCTTGACTCTCTCAAGCTATCTGGAAAGTAAGTGGAAAGCTATACCCTGAATCTAATCTATTTCTTAGTGTATTTTACTGAATTGAGATTTTATCGTAACTTTTTATTTTAATATTTCAAATGTACACAATTTTGGCAAGAATAGTGCAAGAAACACCAGTGCCTCTTTACAGAGATTCGCCAATTGTTTCAATCTTGCGCCATTTCCATCATTATTCTTCCTCTCATTCCTTTCTCTATAGATCTGTTTCTGCTCTATTCATCCTCGCCATTACTGATTCAAATATTATACACTTTTCTAATTACTAGAACTAGTTACTTTGAGCTTCATAAGAAGATTTGACAGGTAAGAGGATAATTTTATTTCTTCTGCTTATTTTGGAAATGATTTTGACTCTTCTTGGCCCTTTTTATCTTTTTCCTTTTTTAAACAATTTCTGGTCTTGCTTGAAAAGTATGTAGAAGAGCACCAGTGAGATATTTATTTGATTTGCCTTGAATTTTGAGATACAATTGATGAGAACTGTGGTATCCAGTGTTGTTTGGTTGGTTTTTCTTTTTTATCACAGTTTGTTTAGTTTTGTTCAGATTGTCTTTATGCTACAGTAGTATCTCTTCTTTTAAATAAAAGACTGACCAGAGTTCATCTTTAACACAAATTATGTAGAACTCTATTATTAGTGGGTGTCTGAACAGTCTCTGTTATTACTCAGTTATCTCCTTCTGTGTCCTGGTGTGCTTTGAGATATTTTCATTACCTATAAGCAAAGGAATGATGATTCCACTGTAGATCATGATACTTATGCTCCCCTTTTGTTGTGTGGCAACAAGGAAAAGACTGTTCTCCAGCAGGCCACAATGCACAAATTCCCCACTCAGACTTGAAGATCTCTGAAGTCGGGCCTTTAAATACTTAACTTAGGCTCACTCAGAAATTTGGCCCAAACTCAGCCATCTCTGAGTCTAAGAATATTTCTTGTGACTTGGGATCAACATGTCTTATTCCACACCCACATCTTTCTAAACAATTCCATACCACTTGGAGGATCCCTCTATCACACAGCTATTGACTAAACAGATGACTCACAAACTGCAATCCGCTGAGGGCTGCACCAAAATATGACACCTCAGAGGTCTTTTAGTGAACCATTAAGATACTTCAAAGACCACATTTGGATTCTACTATAATCCTCCTGGGATTTAAATGTCATTCTTAGTCAAAAACACCAAGGAGAGATTATCAAGATCCCAGAGGCAAGGAACACAAAAGATATATGTATTTCAGTTTCAGAAATGTGTATTTCCCCTTTCAGGAAGTTTTCTGGGTTCTTCTTATATTCTCCCCATGTTGGCACATTGTAATATGCATTTCCCCGTCCAATGATTGAATAATTTCCACATGGGTAAGCAAGTTCCCCACAGTTGGCATCATACTATTGCTTGAATCATCTTGTTCTGTTTAGGGAGATCTGAAATCGAACATCTACCAATAGAACAGAAATGGATAAAGATGAATATAAATTCTTTTAAGTAACTAGAAATACTGAGATTTTTTAAGTAGGGACATTCGGTCATGTATCTGGGAGCGTGGTAGCCAAATTTTGCTTGATTTCAGGATTCTGAATTGAGGAGGAATTGCAATTTGCTTCTTTTACTATGGCTATTGCTCACCTCCGGATATAAGTACAAATTTAATTTAGAAATAGTAAAACTAACGGAACTAAATTTATTGAAAATGTATTGTGTTTAATGCAGTGAGATATATATATCTATGTCTCTATCTATCTATGTGTAAACACAGATATAGATATATTATGATTACATAAGTTTGATCTCGCTTAAAGCAACAATTTCATTTTTGTTTGTATTTTTTCCCAAGTTTATAAAACACATGCATACACACAAACAAAATGAAGAACTACATTTATTTAATTTTCTCTAACTAGGAAGTGGCAGAATTAGGGCTGAAATAGAATTATGATGACATAAAGTCTGACTCTAGACTCTGGGCTCTTAACCATGATTTCTGATTGATTTCAAATTGTATATTTTATCTTATTAAATTTAATTAAAAACTATGAGTCAGATAAAACCAAATGAACCAAGATGACTTAGGTACTTAGCATAATTCTTCCAGTCTTAAATTCAGTTTTTGCAAATTGCTACTAGAATATAATTATTATATTTTGTATTTTTCAGACATATTATAGCCTATGTTCTGTATTTTGGCTTCATTTGTTTTAGTAGTAAATTCACATTTCTTATTACGTAGTCCATGACATCAAAAGTTTTCATTAATATTCTTTCATTTGTTTCATCTCTTAGTAGATCCTTAATTAATTATCTCAACCTGTCATTTCTCTCTGAAAGCTTCCAGTTCAATCCCATTCTGTCTTCTACACAAAGAAATTGGTGTAATTGCTCCTGTCCTTTTAATTCTCAGTAATCAATCATTTGACTCAAAGATGCAAGGAAAAGTTCAAATGTCCCCTTTCTGTGAACATTATGTTGAAACAATAGAGAATCAGAATTATCTGCCTTCACACCGTTTGCTATTTATGTTATACTGACTTTAGTGTCCCACTGTTTTCTTTGTCATAATCTGACTCTTCCAGGAGATTCTTGCCTGGGTGAATAACTTTCAACTTTTGTACAGGAGTTTCTGAAAAACTTATCAACTTGTTAATAGAATCAACAATATTTCAGTACTGTTTACCTCAGAAAACTCAGAAGTTTGCCTTGTTTTCTTCCAAATCACAAACTATTGTATTATGATTTTCCTAACCATAATCAACTGTCACAGTAAAAATACCTCAATAATCTGACCTTGTCCTTCCCCTTTGAAGACACCACCAAAGCTTTGCCAAAGTAGCATTCGCCCTTACAGAGGTAAGTAGTAAGTCAAACTTTGTCCTAACTATGTGCGGTGCTGGGAGTATCTGGACAGCAAGAATTCCTAACAAATTTCCTGTAGTCTTTAATTCTGAAGTCCTAAGTTCTGGAAAGAAAAGCTATTCAAGGTATGAAGTAATTAATATGGAAACACACCCAAGTAAATGGAATGGAATAAATATAGATCAATATAAGTAAAAATGAAATAGCTGAATTCATTCTCACCAGGTTACTCATTGATTTGAAAATACCTTCTATAATAATAACCAAATTCTTTGAATTTAGGTATTTATCACTTTCAAGTCATCTTATAAACATTGTCTTTTTCTCTTAGTTGTACTATCTCACATATCAATGCAAGTTATGTCTAAAGCATGATTTTTTATTGCTATTTATTAAAGATGTGAATAAATGTCAGATATCAGTTGGTATTCTCACTTCACTAAAGATAAGGGGGAAAAAGAGGGATTGCATACGAAAATGCTGGGAATATTTCCAACAAAAGAACATTTAATTTTCCTTGCATTTTGCCACAGATTGCTGGAAGAATAGGAGGGAGTAAGAACAACTAAATAGTATTCATAATCTTGTGAATTAGGACAGCTAGAGCTTATAAAATTAGCAGTATTTCCCAATGTTATGGAATACCTGAAGAATTCACACATCAAGAAATTAAGCTTAGAGCTAAGGCACAGCAAACACAAAGATAATTAAAAGAAACTCCTAAATAAGACAGCAAATGTTACAAAAATTCTGTTTAATGCAATCTGGGCTGACAGTCTTGAAATAGTATTTTAATGATCTCCCTAAACAGAACAATTTTTTTTATATAAAAGTATCTAATTATAATCAGAAAAATAAATTCCATAAAAGAATGTATAAAAAATTACAGCTTCACATTTCTGACAAATATGAAGTTATTTTTCAGAAGCAGTATGAAAAATGTAAAAGCTAGTTGATTAGACAGCTTTTTCTGTTGTTAGTAATGACTTTACTGAGACATAGTTTACACATTTTAGCATGTACAATTTGATTTTTTTTGGTATATTAACTGAATTATAAAACCATGACCACAATCAATATTATGATATTATATCACTTCAAAAAGCAGCCACTTATTCTTTAGCCATTACCCTACAGTCTTCCTTTTCTCCTAGTGGGACCGTTCATAAAAATATGATCATTTAATATGTGATACATACATATAAGATGCTATGTGGCCTTTTGTGTCTGGCTTATTTCCCTGAGCATGTTTTCAAAAGTCACTCATGACGTAGTACACATCATTCTTCATTCATTTCTTATGGCAGAATAATATTACATTGTACATATATACTGTATTTCCTTTAGCTCTTCATCAGTGGATACAATTTGGGATATTTTTCACCTTTTGGCTATTATGAAGAGTATTGCTATGAACATTTATGTATACACATTTGCATGGCCATGTATTTTCAGTTAGCTTGAATACCTCAGAGCAGAATTTCTGGATCAATCGGTGACACTATATTTACAGTTTTGAAGAAATACCACCGTATTCCAAAGTTGCTATGTCATTTTAAATTTCCTCCAACAATGTATGAGGCTTTTCAGTTTCCCCATATGTTCATCTACCCTTGTCCTACTGTGTATGAAGTGGTGTTTCATTGTGGTTTTGATATGCATTTTCCTGATGACCAAGATGTTGAACATGCTTTCATGTGTTTATTCGCCTTTTTATGTCTTCTTTGTAGAAGTGTCTTTTTTAACAGTTATTTTTTTAACAGTTTTTAACTGTTATTTGTCTTATTATTATCAACTTACAGTCATTTGTATGTATTCTAGACGCAAGTGCTCTATCAGATATTTGACCTGCAAATATTTTCTCCTAGGCAGTCAGTTGTCTTTTCACTTTTTTTATAGTGTCCTCTGAGGCACAAAGGTTTTGATTCTGATGATGAAGTATAATTTATCCATTCTTTCCTTTGTTGCTTGTGCATTTGGTGTCTAAGAATACCCAAGAATCCTCTACCAAATCCAAGGCTACAAAGATTAACTCCATGTTTTCTTCTAAAATTTTTATAGTTTTAGCTCTTCATTTAAGATTTTTATCCATTTTGGGGGTTAGTTTTTCTATATGGTATGAAGTAGGGGAGTCCATCTAAATATTTTGCATGTGGCTATTCAGATATCCAGCATCATTTGTTAAAAATCCCTTCACGATGTATATGTATATAATAAAATCATCAGGCACACTTTAAATATCTTTCAATTTAATTGTCCATTATACCCCCACTAAGTCTGAAAAATCGATTTATCATAAATGTGGATGTTTATCCTGAACTGTTAATTGTATTCCATTGATGTATATGTCTCTCCTTATGTCAACACCATTATTTTATTACTGTAATTTTGTATTGAGTCTTTGAATCAGGTAAGGTGGGTTTTCCAACTCTGTCCTTGTTTTTAAAAATTGCTTTGGCTTGTCTCCCTCTCTAATTTCTTCCCATGAGAGACTCTGAACCCTGGGAAACAAACGGAGGGTACAGAAAGGAGGAGGATAGGGGGTTAGGGTAACCTAACGCACTGGGAGTTATACACAACTAATAGATTGTTGAACACTACATCAAAACTAATGATGTACTGTATGTTGGCTAATTGAACATAATAATAATAAAAAATTTGAATAGAACTAAAATAATAAAGATATTGAATTAGTAATCAGAAACCTACCTACAGAAAAAATCCAGGCCTGGTGGCTCTACCAGTGAATGCTACACTGCATGCCTTTTCTAGCTCACTTATTGGCTGCTTATCCCTAAGAATTATCTGTTTAAATAATGTATGAATGAGTGAGTTAAGGAACACAAAAAATGATTCAATATTTTGTGGGGGTTTTTTCCAATATTTTTTGTTTATTTTTATCATTGTTTTGAACTGAGTTTGTATTTTGGCACATGTAAAACTCTTCAGTGCATCTCAGATTCAATTAATTCAGCAGACTCCTACTCATGGTTTGGATTGTATGATAGTATTGACACTATTGATAGTATTGAATACTTTTTTTTTTTTTAAAGATTCTATTTAGTTATTTGACAGACAGAGATCACAAGTCGGCAGAGAGGCAGGCAGAGATAGAGAGGAAGGGAAGCAGGCTCCCTGCTGAGCAGAGAGCCCGATGTGGGGCTCGATCCCAGGACCCTGAGACCACGACCTGAGCCGAAGGCAGAGGCCCAACCCACTGAGCCACCCAGGTGCCCCTTGAACACTTTTTAAAAATAATATGTGTTATCATTTAAACTTGAAAGAACCTAATTTATAGCCTGAATAATAGGTTACATCAAACTGTTAGATTTTCTAATTATTCAACCAACAAGCATTTGTATGTATTCTATCATATCTAATACTGATATGACTAAACTTCTGGTATTCAGAAGAGCAGATCATTTTGTTATTCATATAATTCCTATTTATTCACACTAATTTTGTTATAATTTTTTTTTAAATATCAGCATACCTTGTTTAAATAATTTACAGTTTAAAAGTATAATTTCCATTCAGTGACACCATACAAACCCCCAAAGGTCAGTAGAGGTGAAAAAGCCATTGTTTTCACTTTAAAGTCATTCAGTGAAACCAAAAAGATGAGATGCTGGTTAGAGATCTAGGAGGTGGGTGCATCTTTTCTGAACACGAAGTAAATATCTAGCTGATCAACATGTTTCTAAGGAGTCTAAGTATTATTCAATTATATTTATGGATACTGTCCAATAGCATGAAACATGTAGCATATAAGGAAACTACAATCAAGAAAAAATAAGCAGAAAGACTGAAACAAGAGCTGGTTACAGAAAGAATGTCGAGTGTTAGCTCTATTGTTTACGGTCTATGCAAAAACACAAGGCACATACAATTAATTGAGCATAATTAAATAGTTAATCTTGTGTTAACAAACGGAAGTGTCATGAAAGTTCACTGAGATCATTTGTGAGCTATAATAACTAGTGTGAGTTTAATGAGTAAGAATAAGTTACTCCTGGAGGTATGCCAAACAATTATTAATTATAGGTGAGCATGAATTAGTTACTTTGAAGAACAATGTAATTAAAACAGTTTTAGGAGAAAGAGGTGGCACAGTCTGATTTTCTATTAATAAGGTTCTCCTGTTGAAAGAACTACTAGCTTTTCTAAGCTTTACTCTTTATTACTGCTAGATTTTTCTTGTCTAAAGAGAAACAAGTTTCCAGAGCCACAAAATAAATTGGACACTGTGTTGTTTGTGACAATTCACATAGCATATTTTCTGAACTACTACTTTATTTCATATCCTGTCAAATATAAATTATTTTTTATTTGCTATGTGGGAATTTTACATAAGCCTCGTTATCCTCTCTTTCTTCTACTCCCAATTTCCTCTTGTATATCCATGCTTTTGAAACAGAATGCATAAAAATCTGAAAAGAAACCCAGGAAGGAGTCAGAAAAATGAGCAACCTATTAAGAGCAAATGGTGATTCTATGAGTGGAAAGATCCATCTGGGAGAAAAATGAGACATCTGTATTTCAATGTATAGGCCACAGATCTAGTATGATTCAGGAGTTAATAATTTTCTCTAAAATGCCTAAAAAATGAAATATATATATGTATATATATAATTATGTATATATATATGTATATATATATATATATATATATATATATGCATGCCAGTTGATCTTTCTTGATGCAGTCATTTTTCTAGAATGGTATAGCTAAGAATATTTATATAAAGAAAAAAAGCAATTAGAGTATTTTCTGAAAGCTTTTAATGTCATCATGTTATGTGAGCTCCATTAAGTCACTGTTACCAAAAAAAAAAAAAAAAAAAAAAAAAAAAAACAAATTTTATATAGGTAGAAAGATGAGTCTGAAATTAAAAGGAGGAAAAAAATAGCACAAATCTTGACCCCTTTTCTAACTAATTTTCATGAGGTAGTAGAATAAGGTGTTTTCAGATTTTTAAGTGGTTATTTGAATTTTATAATCAAGTAACAGCCAGAAAAGTAACAATATCTAACAAAGAGGAAAAGAGATCTCACTCTCAAAATGCATCATAGTTATAAATTATAGTAGCTCACCCATAATTACTGATATGTGGTGAATTTCTTTGGGGAGGAAAAAAAGAAAATAGCAGCTTTTATAAACTGAAACTTGTTAAATAGTTAAATGTGAATTTCTTGACATTTTCTAATACTGAAAAGAAATAATTCTGGTGAAATTACTAAAAATTACTGTATTTAAACTAATGATCTCTAACGTCCTCAAAAACACACACAATGAAATGTTTTTCCCTTTTATTCAAATGTCTGTGACACATTGAAATGCATACAGAAAGTGTAGGGCCACATTAGGAGACACTGCAAGTAAATCTAAATGGTTCTACCTGCCATTTACATATGTATCTAATTCTCCACCCTATATAGTCTTATCCGGTGGTGGATATTTTGAGTAGCGGGTAGAACCGTTTCTAGTTAATGTGAAAAACATGGAAAAATAATTAACAAACTATCCTTCAATGAAGGAAAAGCCCTTTCCAAGGTACTTTTCCAAGATACTTTCAGCAAGTATCTTGATTTTATTTATATCACTACTTAGTCTTTACTGAAAATTTATATAACACTTATTTTATTATCTGCTGAATGCCTTTGTATTTAATTGAAAGGTTTATAATGTGGGAAGCCTGAAAAGTTATAGTAACTGTTTCAAGCCAAAGATCATCAAATAGTGTTCACTAAACCTATTTTTCAAATTTATCTGCGATAAATTATTAAGAAGCAAGATTATAACCACAATTCCTTGAAGATACATAACCTGAGCGAAAAAAAATCAAAGCAAGCACATGAAAATATTCTAGTTTTAAGTAGGAGGATTTTTTTAACACAAATTTTATTCAAAGTTTGGTGGAATGTTTTTTGAGTGGTGATGTCTTGTCAAAGGGCCCTTTAAGATTCTTACTGAAGGAAATGATTTAATGACTTAAGGCATTATATAGAGAGGTTCAAAGAAGAATGCGTATATTATCTTCATGCCATGGGCATATTTTGTATGTGCATACTGCTTAAGTTTTTACAATAAATATTTTCTATTTGAGAAAATGTTGTAAGTTCCCTCATACTGATAAAATTCTTTTAACATTTCAAAGCATTTCCTAATATTTATTCATTATCACATTACATTGGAAACATTATTTATGTATTTGCAGAATTTCTTTCACCAAACAGAAATAACAAAATACTCAAAGCTTATTCTTGCCAGAATAAAAGGACATGTATATATGTATATAGAGGACATGTATTCTCTAATAAAAACAGCTTAAATTCTTATTTATTTAACATTGGTTTATAATTAAATAGTGTTTAGTTATTACTTGCTATTGTTTCATTAAAAATGTGTTTCAGAATTCAGTAGCTTTAAGTACCCATCATGTATTCTGCTTTGTGAATCTGTTAGTTGGCTGGGGTTTGTTGTTTTTAATTTCTTCTAACAGTGGAGTGTGGCTAGAATAGGCATATTTGGTTCAGGCCCACTCCACATGTGTTCATTTTGTATCCATGGCATAAAGAGCAGGAAGGAAGTTCTTACCCTCTGTCAGAGGGTAAATCCAAAGTCCTAAGCACATTTCAAGCCTCTTCTTACATCACCTTTGCCAATATCCCATTTTCCAAATAGTTTACAAAACCAGTCCTGGAGCCAGGGGTCAATATGGTAATCTCCACCTACCCTAAGATCAAAACAATTCACCACAGTATCTTGGAGAAATAAACTCCCCTCATGCAGGTGGGATATATATATATATACACACACCCGTGTATTTATGGGTTTATATTGTATATGTATATATATTGTATCTGTGTATATATGTTGTATATATTATATACAACTGTATTATACAAATATGTATATATACACACATGCATATATATGCACACATATATATCAATGTCTATTATACTCTGTGTATATATATTTGTATATATTACTTTGCATACATGTGTATGTCTGTATTTTATATATATACAATCTGATTTTAATTTTTGTAAACAAAAGTTATAATTTCTAAAATTTAATTCCTTTTTCGAAGTGTTGCTTGGGGTAACTAACTTCTAGACTTTCGTGTTTTCTCTAGAATAATGTAATTCCTTATCTTGGATTGGTACCAGGTATTTGGCTCAAAATTGTTTCAGTATTCTTATTTTATGGGTCATTTAAATTATTTCATTGTAATGAAATACAATAATACAATAAATACAATAAATCTGTATTCAGATTTATCTGAGAGCCAAGCCCTTCCCCATTTTTCTTGCATAATCATTGGCTACTGCCTGACATTATTTTTAATCTACTTCAAAACGAAATACCAAAAACTGATGTTGATTAATAGGCACAATAATTGCTTAAGCATGGTTTTGCATGCTTTCCTTTTAAAATTTGTACAAGCTAATGAGGAAGGCATATCTATGGCCCCCATGTTACAGGAGAAGCTACTCGGATTTCAGGAAGGTGATTGTTTATTTGTTGTTTTTTGTTTTTTATTTTGTTTTCCCAAAGTCAAAAAGCCACATACATGGGTGGGTTGGTGCTTATGTGGTAAGTGTATAGGCCCACAGAGATATGCTGATAACTGCTATGAATTATGTAGTTTCTGGCCAGCTTGGTTCTGTTTATCAGAACTGATCTCAGTTCAGGTAATCTTTTTACTGTATTTAAGATGCATGTCCTTTTTCACAACTTGGGAGTCTGTTCACATCTTTTGTTAACTGAGCATCATCAGAAAAATTAATATTTTAAAATTTGCATTTCATCTACATTGCTTCGCCACAAACATCACATTTTAATCAGTTGTGCTCTTCCTTTTCCAGATTCCATATGCATATTTTAAGTGTGTTTCAGATAGCTATGTTGTATATGCAAATAGACATTTCAAACTTCACAGAATACAAAACTTAAAGATGCAGTTATAATACTTTCCCAGAGATATCTTTCTTGTATTATACAGGACTGAATATAATGCTATATTCTTAAATTATCTTTTGTTTTCTTATTTTTAGAGATAAGGTAACATGATCATTAATAAATTCAACAGATATTTATTTACATAATGCTTTGTAATAGTTTTTTGAGTTATATAGGTTGGATATAGACTTTCAAATGATACCCAGATCTTGACAATAAAGAAAACCGAGACTTAAAATTATATGAAATAATCATTTTTTTTAAATTTCTTCAGTTCAGTCTAAGTGCTTGATATCTACTTAACTAGAGATATCAGTTCTTTCTGTAGTTCCCATAATTTTTGTTAGCTCTCGCCTTTATATGACTGGCATGTTCTAGCTGAATCCTAAAAGGTTATTTTTCTATCTTTATATCTAGTCTTATTCCTTAAAGTGCATTGTGTTTTGTTTTTCTAGATCTATCTATATAGCTTTATTGATGGAAACAGAATATTAAGACTAATTCTGAAATTTGTTTTTATACTTTTAAAATTTTGGTTACATTGTTAAAATCAAGTTGACCCGTTTCCATCTTTATTCTTGAAAATGATTTTTTCTCTTTATTTGAAGTCCTGTTCATGTATTTATTCATTCAGTAGGCATTTACTTAGTAACTAGTATACTCAAAACATTATGTTATACCTCCTAAGTATTACTCAGATGCAAGTTATATTCTTTCTTCATACGAGACAGCGTGAGCCATATAAAAAAGCATGGTTTGTGTTTTAATTCTGGCTCTGCCACGTACCACTAGAGTAATTTTCACAAATTAACTGTTTTTCAGTTTTGACTTCCTTTTGTAACTTGGAGATTATAATACTGATTATTAGGAAGATCAAATGGGTGAATACAGCTATATAGTTAAAGCAGTGCCTAATGTGATGAGTTGCAAAAAAAAAATGTTAGATATATTTATTCATGATGAGTAAAGTCTATAGAGGAGAGTAGTGATATATGTACCTATATTTTGCTATGAAAATTTAGAGGATAATGGGATCACATGTAGTTGGATAGTTAGGGGAAAACTTTACCAAGGAGATGACATTTATTCTGATCTTTGAAAACTATAACTGATTATGGCAAATCAGTTAGTTTCTTATATTTATAAAAATGGATAAATAGGTTTGTTACACATCTTAGTTTTGCTGGTGATTTAAATATGATACTGTTCTCAAATGAAGCTTATAAATGCTAAATGTTAAGCAAAAGAAGGGGTCCTATTAAATGATATTAAATTATTGTTATTCCAATCCTAGTCTACAACATCCACTTTAATCCTGCTTTTCTGAATGAAAGGTGGACATGTTGTCTCTAATACATTTAATTTTTTGAAGTGGCATTTAAATAAGCTAATGAATTATATGAGGCACAGTTCTTATCTTATTGAATAGACATTAAACATTGCCTACAAATGGAATGTATGACTATTGCCTATACAATTATTTTGTCACAGGAACTTTTTCTCTCTCATGAACTTTGGAATAGATTATGTTTCTTTAGAGAAAAAATGAGACAAATTATTCATTTACAAGTTAGCCTATCACATGGCCCTGTTTGTCTGGAAACACACACACACACACACACACACACACACACACACAGCTTTTTGAAAAATAATTGCTACCTGTGAGAGAATACGTTTTTTTCTTAGCCCAGACCACTTGGGTAACCTGAGAGAATTTTTCAGAAGTAAACTATGGCTTGCCTGAGAAATACTTGTCTGCTTGTCAGAGAAATTTGTGCTTAGGTATTTCTAACTTAATTCCAAATAGACATTCTGAACCAGTTTTATGAACAGAGAGAGGGGGAAAACAAAACTAAACCAAAACTTTCTTTTTTCTTTTCCTTCCAGTACTCCCCTTCTCTTTTCTTCATGTCCCCTGGTGAACTGAATATAGCATCTTAAGACAGCCTTCGAAGAAAAATTATGAGCAACAATGATAGTCTAACTATGCCATTGCAGACTTCACATTTAATTCAATCTGAGGAGGTTCGTTCCCAATTTATTTGACTAATTCCTTACAAATATTTGACACCTTGGTTACTAGCTAAAGAATTTAGGGGTTAATAGCCATTGGGCCAACAATGTCAAATGTCTCACAAAATAAAACCAAGAATATATCAAAATCTAATATATCTTACCTTTTTTAAAATATTTTTTATTTTTTTATTAACATATAATGTATTTTTAGCCCCAGGGGTACAGGTCTATGAATTGCCAGGTTTACACACTTCACAGCACTCACCACAGCACATACCTTCCCCAATGTCCATAACCCCACAACCCTCTCCCTACCCGCCTCTGCTCTGGCAGCCCTCAGTTTGTTTTGTGAGATTAAGAGTCTTATGATTTGTCTCCCTCCCGATCCCATCTTGTTTCATTTATTCTTTTCCTACCCCCCAAAGCCCCCACATTGCCTCTCAACTTCCTCATATCAGGGAGATCATGTGATAATAGTCGTTCTCTGATTGACATATTTCGCTAAGCATAATACTCTCTAGTTCCATCCACATCATCACAAATGGCAAGATTTCATTTCTTTTGATGGCTGCATAGTATTCCATTATATATATACACCACCTCTTCTTTATCCATTCATCTGTTGATGGACATCTAGGTTCTTTCCATAGTTTGCCTATTGCGGACATTGCTGCTATAAACATTCAGTTGCATGTGCCCTTTCAGATCACTACATTTATATCTTTAGGGTAAATACCCAGTAGTGCAATTGCTGGGCCATAAGGTAGCTCTATTTTCAACTTTTTGAGGAAACTCCATGCTGTTTTCCAAAGTGGCTGCACCAGCTTGCATTCCCACCAACAGTGTAGGAGGGTTCCCCTTTCTTCGCATCCTTGCCAGCATGTCATTTCCTGACTTGTTAATTTTAGCCATTCTGACTGGTGTGAAGTGGTATCTCATTGTGGTTTTGATTTGTATTTCCCTGATGCCCAGTGATGTGGAGCACTTTTTCAGGTGTCTGTTAGCCATCTGGATGTCTTCTTTGCAGAAATGTCTGTTCATGTCCTCTGACCATTTCTTGATTGGATTATTTGTTATTTGGGTGTTGAGTTTGATAAGTTCTTTATAGATGTATCTTACCTTTTAACAGTGCAACACTTGAAAAATATTCTGATAGACAAGTAAGTTACTTTGTTTAATAGGTAAGGAAATTTAGTGGCCTGTAGGCATAAAATGGAAGCAGTGTTACCTGATACAATTTAAGTAAATATCCCTAGATATTAAACATTGAGTCCCCAATAATCTTTAAGTACAAAAAGAAACTATCTATAATCATTACAACTGTTTTTCAATATCTTAAGTCAATGAATTCATATATTTATCTATCTATATCTATATATCTAACATCATTTTGTACCTGGAAATATTAAAATTTATTCATTGAGGTTCAGTGAGGTTGTGATATAGAATAACAATAACAAAACCATAATAAAATAAGCAATAAAAACGGAAGCAAATCATCCACGATAGTATTGTCATAGCCTTTATTTAGGTTGCTGGAAAGTACTGTGAATTGAGTGCTTAGAACTTTATCTTACGTTTGAGAATTTAACTGGCAGTAACTGGACCTAGTATTTGGGTCTCTAGATAATCTTAAGATTCTTTTTACCCCACCACTGCCTATTAGGAATTTCTGAAAATACTGGAGCTGTTTTCCACATAATTCTCCTTCCTTATCTCACTAGAGTGGATGTTTCGAGAAATTATGGAACATGCACACTTTCACCCATTTTATCTTCAGAATCTAACATAGTCTTTAGATTTTAGAAACCACTTGATAAATATTTGATGACGTATCATTAAAAAAAATATTTCAAATATGTCTCTTTTCTTTTATTTTCCTGAGAAAGAATCTTTTGTTGGAACCATTCTGTAGAGATGCTTTATGTAACATTAAACCAAGGGACTTGGTGTCTTGATCATGAAAGGCCATGGACAGATGGCGAGTCTCTTCTGAAAGGAGAAGAAAGTACATGTATTTTTATTCATTTGTGCCTTCTGCTGTGGCCAAGAACATCCTGCAGATAAAAGAATCAATATTTTTGAGCTGCAGACTTAGCCTCAAAAGTAAAAGCATTACTGGAGTGCAATGTTTTGAAGCAAAAAGGAAAATGGAGGGGGAAAAGCTTCTCTGAAACTTCAATGTAATTCTTTTTCTTTTCCAAGAATACTTTTTCACTTTGTGTTTACAGCCTTATTGTAAATGGACAGCATTCTAACTAGAGTATTAGGCAAATAAGATTAATGTGAAAATGCAATACAAATAAAATAGAATGTAGGATATAATTGCACAGCAAGAGGAGTGATTACTTTTACACCAAAAAAGGAAATAAAAATCCTTTTGAGATTAGCATTTCCAAAGGGACTGAATCTCTAAAAGGATTTAAGTTTCAAACTCACAAGTGGATTAAACCACTGGAAGAGAAAAAGTCAGATACTTTGCTTGCCTATGAAATGTGTTCTACAAGATATTCCCTGGATGAATATGGTAAAGAACATAAGGTGTTCAAAATGAGTTTAGATAAATACAACTTTGAAATTTTAATGTTATTTGTCCAAGTCTCTTTCCTTCCCTCTCCCCTACCCCCATCCATTCCCCTCTTTCTCTTATTCATAAATGTTGCATACACGCGCACACACACATCTTACATATTGAGTTTCACTGCAACTATTCGGGATGTATTCTGTTTTTAGTTTTATCCGCCACTTCACATTTTGATCATGCCATTTATTTATTCTCCTGTGAACTCTTAGATTACTTTTTTAAAAAGATTTACTTATTTATTATATTCTGGGAAGGGGGGTAGGGGCAGAGGGATAGAATCTCCAGGGGACTCCCCTGAGCACAGTGCCCATGTGGAGCTCCTTCTCAGGACCCTGTGATCATGACCTGAGCTGAAATCAAGAGTTGTTTGCTTAACCAACTGAGCCACCCAGGCACCCCAGATTACTTTTGATTACTAGTTTCTTTGTCTGCTTGTTTGTGTGTTGGGTTTATGTTCTTCCCTGTTATAACCAGGACCTAGAACTCAGTAGAGAGAGAAGGGTCTGCCTAGCTCTGTTAGCCACTCTCCCACACACCTTTGTCAAAAAATTCTTAAGGAACCAGAAGTTTAAATAAGTTTATGATCTGGAATAATTAAAAATTATCCAGATTTTCCATACTGCTTTGACTTCTGATGTTACAAAAGACACAGAAGTCAGAATAAATTAATCACGCTAAAGATAAACTACACTCGCAATTTAAAACCTAAGTTTTGTCTTAGGCAATTCATATTTCTTATTGCTTCAGGTCTCCCTGAAACTTCCTTATCTCTCTCAACACTTTTTTTTTTCCCCAAAAAGAAAGTAAATACTTTACTATCACTGAGCTATAAATAATTTCAAGAAGTTAAATTGTAAATATTTTTAACAACGTAAGTGATATGGATGATGAGAATCAAGGAGTTGCAGATGTTGGCAGCTTGATGAAGACATCAAAGAAACCTGCAGCTGATGTGCACCTCTGGAGCTCTGGCTAAGCGTTGGTTATGCCCATGCAGAAGAATAAGAGAGAAATATATCTGCACTCTTGTCTCAGATATCACACCTGCATTTGTGCTCCAAAGACCTTCTAATCTGCCTGCCCTGAAAGAAAGTCAGATTCCAGTGTGCTTTCTTAGTTAACATTTACTTATCCAAAAAGGTTATAATGCTTCCTTCTTTGTGTAATAAGGACTTTCTAGGAGGAGAATACTCTGCCCTAAAGTCAATATTAACTTTTATCATGCTAGACACTCTATTTCATTTCCTTGCCATTTATTTTAGGTTTAGTTTTGAAATTCCCCAGTGACATCAAAAGATCTAGTGAATTGACAACAAAATCATGGCATCTTGGTGAAAACAAACTGATCTTTGTGAACGTATATCAAAGCCCAACCAGCATTGTTGGCTGAAGCACATTATGTCTCTTGCAATGGTAATTCCCATAGAGTTACAATATTTTTCATTTTCCAACCATTTTCATACATTTCACATTATTTGATCCTCAAAATAATCATGCTTAGAGAAAAAAAAAATTATCTGCATTTTATAGAACCAGAAAGTGTACTTGCGGCAAACAAAATGATCCGACATCCTCATGTTTGTAGTTCTTACACCCTGGGAACTGGGGAGTGGGGCAGTTGATGAGAATCAAGAAAGCATGATATGTTCTCT
Source organism: Lontra canadensis (assembly GCF_010015895.1). Taxonomy (NCBI): domain Eukaryota; kingdom Metazoa; phylum Chordata; class Mammalia; order Carnivora; family Mustelidae; genus Lontra; species Lontra canadensis. The sequence goes on along the minus strand of NW_022631065.1, from coordinate 4,202,837 downwards.
ACCTGTATCTCCAACCACATCTTTATACCACTTTCACCCTTGGTTACCAAGATCCAGTTGCTTACCACACCCTGTCCCTGTCATTTTCTTAAAAAGTGATTCTTCCCATTCTCAGTAAATGTGTACATGCCTTTCCTGAAATATTCTTGGGATATTTTTTATTCCTTTCTTTTCCTGACTGGTGTTCTGTGTTTTTCAGGTTTTAGCCTAATTGCAATTTTCTTGAAGAGGCCTTCCCTTCTCAGTGCTCACCCACCCCATATTTTCTCTCATATGATCCTGCTATTTTCTTTTGAAAATAATACCTCTTTTTGGTGATAAGATACAAGGATATTCCCTTTCTTTACTCACAGAAATGTTATTTTATGAGTCTTCTTATTTCTTTAGGTCTTCATTTCCTCATCCCTAAAATTAGACTACTAAGCTTAATTTGTTCCAGAGGAACATTCATTCACTCATTCATTCATTCATATTCTCTCTCTCTCCCCTTCTCTGCCCACCCCCCCACTCTTGACCTGAGGCATGAATGACTAGAAGATAGTTTTACCTGATTCTCTAGAAAGCTCAGGTGCCCATGGGCATCTTCTACGGGGAGTAAAATACTTGGGGAAAAAACAGCCAGGTTTTGCTCACTGGCTGGATATATGGGTATTGCAAGGAACATATGTAATACAGCCTTATTCACCTGGTTCAAATTCACTTATTTTACTTATAGGATACCACTGAACAGATCAGCATCTAGAACTACATTTGCCTTCTAGATTATCCATACTTGACAAGAAAACAAAAAATAAACACATAAATTCATAAATAACATTTCATATTGTAATATGTATATATATATACTTATTACTTGAAATGTATACTTCAGTCATAGATTTCATGCCATCTCATATTTTTCTCCTTCATATTCTTATGCAGAAATCAAGTATTCTTGGTTTCAAGGATATTATATATCCCTATGCAATCCATAAATATTTGTTGAAACAAATACACACACCTGCTGCAAACCTTTGCTTAAATTATTTTATAATATTATATTCCCAAATGTGAAATGTTAACCTTCCACAAACTGGTATTTAAATGTTCATTTTCTTTTAGATAATGGATGGTCACAAAAGAATGATGGAGTGCTAGTACTCCCCCCTAGACACAAAAGAAGAACTATCAAAAAAGTTGAGAATAAAATTCTCAATATATCATTCTATAAAAATCTCAGAGGTTAGAGCAGGAAATTAAATTGAAACACAATGTCATATTCAATAACTTTTCCAGAGATGATTCATTTAGATAGCATTCTTTTCTGTACTTTCTTCTTTTAGTATAGTATATGCTAAGTTTTAATAAAGCAATTAATTAAACAGGAAGAAGAATAAACAAAATCAGAAAGTATTACATTATCCCAAAACACCAGTCCAAATACCTTCAACAAATGTTAATGTCTTTATGGTATAGTTAAAAAAAAAAAAAAGGAGGAGGAGGAGGAGGAGAGGAGAAGGAGAAGGAAGAGAAAGGAGGAGGAGAAGGAGGAGAAGAAGGAGGAAGAGGAGAAGGAGGAGGAGGAGGAAAAAAAAGAAAAGAAGAAAGAGAAGGAGAAGAAGAAGAAAACATGTTCCTATTACCTTAGTCTATTTGGGTGGCTATAACAAAATACTGTAATATGGTTGGATTATAAACAGAAATTTATTTCTCATAGTTCTGGAGGCTGGGAAATGCAAGATCATGGCACTGGCAGATTTGTTGTCTGCTGAGAACTGCTTCCTCACTCACGGCCATCTTCTCACTATAGCCTCACATGGTAAAAGGGGTGAGTCTCTGAGGGTCTTTAGTATAAAGGTACTAATCCCAATCATGAGAGCTCCACCATCATGACCAGTCACCTCCCAAAGATCCACCTCCTAATACCATTACCTTGGGAATTAGGATTTCAATATATGAAATTTAAGGGGACACAAACATCCACACCATAGCAATTATTGCACATTGTCAAGCTCTTTTGCACTAAACCAGTAATAGGTGCTTTCAAGCCTACCCTGTGCAAATGTTCATGCATAGAAGATATTCATTTGAAAGTTAAGCATAATTATCAATGCAAAAATCTGCATTCCTAAAAGATAATTGCTTTCAGAGATTAGAGGTAAAGATGAGCAAAATGTAGAGTGGTGATGAGAGAAGAGAGATAGAGAAACAAGTGAGATGTGTATTCCAGAGAAAGATTATTTTTAAACACTTCTAAGTAGATTTATACACAATACAAATGGACTTTATGTCAATGAGGACGGAGATATTCAGAGGTATAATAAGTATCCATTAAGAAAAGAGTGAGGTCTTTATATTTCTTTATGCTCTGAGAAAAGCAAGAAAAAACATATGGCTAAAGACAGAAATTATCTCTAAATATGATTCTTCTTAGGTGACTCATACTCTAGGAACAAAATGAAAGTATGAAGTTTATGCTTTCTTCATGCGATCATGGATTAACTTTGAATCTGAGGGTTTGAAAACAGTGATCTTCTCATTTCTCAAGGATGAATTAGGAAGTATTCTTTTTGAGGCCAAAAAGCCCGGCATGCTATTTCCAACCTTCATGTGCCCAAGGATCTAAATATGCCCTATGTGTCTGCACTATTCAAACTGTGGCTTGACCAGAGGCACTGACACCACCTGGGAGCTTTTTGAAATGCAGATTCTTAGGCCTCTGCCTAGAGTCAATGAATCAGATTCTATAGTTAAGGTTCCCAGGTGATTTGAATGCACTTTAAAATTTGAGGGGCACTGCTTTACGACACACATGTTCTGTTTAAAGCACTGAAGCCTAGTGGCACACGTATTTTTGACAGGAGAAACTGAAATCTGCACTCTGACAGAAAGCCATGAAATTAAAATCTGTTTTGGGGGTGCCTGGGTGGTGCAGCCAGTTAAGCGTCTGACTCTTGGTTTCAGCTCAGGCTGTGATCTCAGGGCCATGAGATGGAGCCCTGTGAGGAGCTTGCTTAAGACTCTCCTTCTCCCTCTGCCCCTCCCGCTCCAGGCTCTTGCATATGTGCACGCTCTCTCTCTCTCATTCTCATAAATAAATAAAAATTTTAAAAAAAACAACGTTTTGATTACTACAACAAAGTGATTTTTGTAGAAAATCTATTACTATCTTTGATAGTAAACATATTAATAATGCCAATAAAATGGTACCAACAATAAAGTGATTCTATAAAAATAAAAAGAATAGTAATAAAGGCAATAGCTTACATACTTTCAGTCATTGCTCTGTGTCAAGTACTATGCATACTTTCTATATGTTAACTTTTCCATCTATGAACTTTATAAAACAAATGTTGTTTTACCAGGGCTTAGAAAGAGTAAGTGATCTTTTCCAGGTTACTCAACCTGGAAAGTGGACGGTGTGACTTTGAATCCAAATCTGTCTCAAGCGCAAACTCTATTCTATTGTCCTTCTAAACAAACCTTCTCATATATAAAGTTGGAATAATAATTTCTAGGCTTGTTGTGATGGTAATGTGGTGAAAAACCAAGGGTATTTATAAATATTTCTGTTTTTTTCATATTTAATAAAATCTGTACTACATAATGATTACTAGCTCTTTAAATAATTAACTGAATGCCGCAAATCTAAGACTAAACTGAAAAGACTTAAATGATGTAAAGGCAGAAATGAAATCAGCTGAATTCAACCAAACTAATTTTTAACAAACTGTTAGTAAAATTGGTTGTTTAAAAATAACTAGTTTTAAGTGAATATGTAGAATTTGATTTTGAATATATATATATATGGTAAAGAATATAGATGTAGTGAATATATATAGATGTAGTGAAACCTACTTACTATTTTTTATACATGAACAGATTTTTAAATCTTTGATATATTCACTCTTTAAGATACACACATACACAGCCTTGTATATTGAAAATCCTGTAAAAATGGGAAGTAAGCTTTGCAACTGAGGCACTCTAGGGTAATTTTCCAATAATGAACTTTTAAGTTTATAAAAATATATATATATTAATGGAGAATGTGTTTGGTCTTGTCTTTTAAAGACAAATATTGTTTCTATTCCATTAACATAGATTCATTCCATAAAACCCTAACACTCCCATCCCACTTCAACATACCCTTCTCAGAAAATATGTTCTCTCTCTAGCACTAGTGATTTCTTTTCTATGCCACTTTGATGGAAATAATCTTTTTAATCTCCAAATCCATGCATAAATTCTGTTTGAAACAAAAATTTTAATAGGAAAGATTCAACTATCCTTTGGTTCAGTAGGTAGTTGAATATATAAATAGTCTTTTAATCTCCAACCAGCATTCAGCTAAGAAGCATTTTTCTTATCACAGGACCAGCGCAGCCAATAGAACATCATTTGCTGTTGTCATCCGAAGGTTACTTATTAACATGAACTTTTATGTTGGAACTCTGGGTCCATAAACAATAACTGGAAAAATGCGCTGGGTTTTATAAATATGTTATTTTATATGTCAAATTATGTTCCATTTATAAAGTTCTCTACGAAGAAAAGCTGCATTTCTCCTGAGCAGCTGGTCTGGTTTGCCTTATAAGCACTGAAAATCCCATAATTATCTTCCTTCTCCCATTGGTTTTTAGGATGATTGGAACCAAATAGCAACCCAGTTTAATAATTGTGAAAGTTTTTGTGTTATATTTAGCACAATATATGTAGCAGCATCTAAGATGAAAATACAAGTGCAGAATGTGGTGAGCTCTGGAGAAGTGCACAGTTGTGAACCAAGCTATTCATTCTTCCATCTACCTCCTGGAAGTGTGATTATGAAGGTCACCTCAGTGTATTTCTTAAATTTTGTCCAAATTTTTATTGATTAATAATATCAACTCTCCCTTGCAACCCATTCTTCTTTTAAAGGTATATGTTTGTATCCAATGTAGTATTTATTTATTAAGAATACTATTTTATAACTGTGCTATAATATTACTTGGCATAGTACTGTGTTGGTTAGTACCACCATTACAAGGTTGCCTAGATTTTGATTATTCTACTTCTAGCATTTTTTTTTCTCATAAGGCCTGATATTTTTAGTGTGGGATTTTGCAGAACATGAGGTTTTTCAGGAGTACAGTCATGGTATTTTAGTAGGAACACCTGGACTTTTGTTATTACAGTCAGCAACCTACCTACAGTTTTTTTTTTTAAAGGCATTGCTCATTTTCATGATAAAATATCTAATTTGTTTATTTGATAGAGTGAAGTTTTGGATGAAACACAAATGTAAATCTAGAAATAGCTCTAAATATATACCTGCAATTCCAATTAGTGTTAGACTATATTGCTGATTGAACCATTTGTGTACATTTGAAAACTGACATTAACATGCACTATTGGGAATTTCATTCTTCTGTATTAGTAGGAAAAAATAACGGGAATATAAAGACCAATTTGTAGGAATCTGTAATTTTAAAAGATTTGTCATTGTTGGTTGCTCATTTATTCCTTGTTAAAATGTACTTTTATTTAGGCATCATCTCTGAGGCAGGTGACCCTGATAATCAGCTCAGGGGTAAGTTCTCTGAAGTTGAAGCTATTCACAGGAATCCCATGGGTCATTGGGCATATGATGTAATATGATGTAATTCCCTTTACTGTGGTAAGGGGAAAACTATTGCAGCAATTATGGGAAGTTTCCCTCATTCTAAAAGAGAGATGAATGACACTCTTTTATGTTTTATTCCCCTGTCAATGGAAATAACATTATATGACATGGGTCCAGTAATTCAAGATCATGAGGGGACCTAAACTGAGAATAACCCAAAGGCAGACAAAAAAATGACAAAAATCTGAGTCTTCCCTGAGACTAATTACCAACCATGGAACTGCCTACACATTAAGTAGTTTGATTTTCAGCTAAACACATTTTGTTATTTTTAACCATTTTTTTCTCTAATATATAGTCTAATATATCCTAATTCACACACACATACACACATGTAGCACACATACACATACATATATGGACACATACACACACACACACACACACACACACACACACTTTCATGAGGATTTTATTCTCAAAGATTCCTACCAATCATGCCTATCATTCTATACCTATAGCGTTTTCTCTTCTCATTTCAAATTCAGAATATTCACAAAGGTACAATAGTGAACCTCTTCCTTTTTTCTTCCTTACAGTCTCTTCCATCAACAGTTGAGTTACTCAGTTTCATCCATCTTATTTAAGAAATGTAAATGAATATCACTAGATGTTATTCTATCTCTACTATCTTTGCATTCTACTGTGTCATTGTCAATATCACTATCCATTATCCTAGTTACCCTGCAACCTCTGAGCATAAACTGGTTTTGTACATAAGGTTCTAATACTAGACAACACAATACCTCTGTGTTGAGCCACTTAACATCAACTATCATGGAAAAATGAATAATATTCTTCAGAGTAATAATCTTGCTACCATTCTGGATCTTTATTCACCTCAACAAGATTAATTTGCCTTCAACAGACAAAACTTCCCAAGGTGCAGTAGATACTCATGTATTACTCCTGCAAATACTATTAAGCATCTACTATGTGCCAGGCACTCTTCAAAATGCTGGTATTATACCAGAGACTAAAACATCTCTACTCTCTTAGAACTTACATTCTTTTAAAACATTGTTATCAGGGAAACATTGTTTTTCAGTTATTTCTTTGCTTATGCCCAATATATCTATAGTTATGTCTAATGCCTATCTACATATCTAGGAGGCCTGTGTAACTTAGTGTTTTACCAAGCATCAGGCTTTGGGACTATATTACAAGCCAAGCAAATAGGCTTCCAGTTCTGGAATGAACAGGATTAATAGGCAGAGTTACATAGGGAATATAGTCAGTGGTATTTTAATAGCATTGTATGGTGACAGGTTGTAGTTATATTTGTGATGAGCATAGTGTAATATAGAGTAGTTGAATCACTATGTCATATACCTGAAACTAATGTTACTAATGTAATATTGTGTGTCAACTAGACTCAAATTTAAAAAAAAAAAGAGTTTACTATCTAGGGAGAACTTAAAATATGGAGAAGAGGAAGAAAAGTGGAAGTCAGTTGTAGTTTGTTGAAATAAATACTAGAAAGAAATATGAGAAAATGCTCTGTCAGTTCACATAAAGTGGTTATTTATTTAGTGAAAGAGTCAAAGGAGGGAATATTTAATTAGGACATAATTATGGATGGGAGTTATTTATACCAAGATACAGAATTAGCAGCGAAATATGCAGTCTGTTAGAGAATAATACAATTCCAAATTGAACATATCCTATGACTTCATAGTATTTTTGCTACCTCTAATGGATTTTATCATTTATGCAAGAGGAGTCATTAGAGAATGTGAAAGGAGTGATGTGATCAAAGTCTCTTAGGGAATTAACTGTTGTGGCAATGTGACTACTAGCTCCTTGTGGGCTAGGAACGAAAGCAGGGAAACTGTTGGTAAGTTATTGCAATGTATGAGTCAGAGATAGATGAGGGTCTAAAGTACACTAATAGCAACAGACACAAATGGCAGATAAATATGAGAAATATTGATCTAGGACTTTCTCAGACAGAAAAGCTTTTAGACACTAGTCTGTGACTGAAGATTAGATGAGCTGCCTCTAAGAACCTAATGGTTTCTTTGATCTCACTGCTCCAATCACAAATCAGAGAATTGTATGTGTTGTGGGGTCTGTGTGTGTATGTGTATGTGGGTGTGTGTTTTACTAGTTAGGTAAAAAAAAAATATTAAAATGTCTTTTCAAATTTCAAATGCATTTTGGAGATAGAATCATCTATGTAGCAATTGGTGATGTTATTAAAATAAGGCAGATAGCAAATATGTTGTGATTACTATTAAAATGGAAACTGCAGACTTAGAACCATTATGATATGTGACTCCTAAGGATGGGGAGTATTTTATGGGTGCTTGCTACTTTTGCAATCAACTATGTAGAAAATTAAAAACTGCCATCGGTGATGGATACAACTAGTATCCTGCCTTCAAACCTATCCAGCAGAACACTTACCACATGTGCAGGATGAAAAAAATGGGCTTTCAGTTTGATTTCCTACTCACTTTTCAGCAAGGCCCAAGTTTCTGTGTTTGTATATTTATTTATTTATTTCAATCACAAATTGTACAAATTTTTTCCCTGTAGCAATCAGTAAGTACAAGGGCTTCCTTTACTGCCTCTGACCAATCATGTCATATCATTTTATAGCCAAATACCACTATAGAATATTAAGTTATCACCCAAACCAGAGAACAAGTAACAATAAAAAATAACTACATGAGTTACAGCTTGGTTCAATGTTAAGGGCAGATTGTGTGGTCTGTGTTTGTGATACTTCAGCCCCAAGGACTCTAACCCAATTCCAGAGATTGTACAAATGCACTGCAATTTTCCTTGTTCATTTGGTGATAAGCATTAGATGATTGTTGGGCTTTCTGATATTATTTACTTTCCCAAAGGTCAGGAGAAAAGAGAAATAACAACTAATGTTTTAGCTTCAGAAAAGCATCAAATTTTGATTATTTTATGTTCATACTGTTGAGCAAAAATTACACCATGAAACATTAGCATTTATACTACTTTCACAGGTCTTACTGGGGAGGGCTGATCAAAGCGGGCATACTATGGACTGCCTTTATGGAAAAGGACTTTAAACAGACCTATGCAAAAAACGTACTTTAGTTTTAATTTATTTTAATCCCTTTCTCTAATAATTAAATGTTGTGGATAGACCAACATTTTATATTAATAAAGAGCTTAAGGAAAACAAATTTGCATACAGAAATGGTGGGAATATTAAACTAAAATTAACTAATACTAAAAGTATTAACTAATACTTGGAAAGTGAATGATGCCTCATAATTAAAAATATGCTTTATAAAACATCATCAAAACACTGACAAGCTCTAATAAAACCCGATTTATTTTGAAGCCAACATGTACACCTCACACCATTATCTTTGAAATAAACACTTCCATAGATACAGCAAAATATATTGAATACTCATTATTACTTCTCTCACTGCTTTCTTCCCTTATATTTTTAGAAGAATAAAGCCATAATTTTTGTACATAACTTTTTTACATAATTAAGACCAAACTTTTTATGTGTACATAAAAGATAACCTAATTTCAGAATAAAACCAAATATATGTTTCTCTTAATTATTTGTCTAACACGACATTAAATAATCTTCATCTATTTTTTGCAATGTTTAGTCAGATGGCTTATTGTATATAAATAATATTTATAAAGGCCATTTAAAACAATGCTTAAAACAATGTCAAATTGATTTATCGACAAATAGTTTTTGTTTAAATTTGACTTTGATTTGTCTTTTTGTAAAAGTAAGAAGTTTTTTAAAACATTGTGGTTAGGTGGCTCAATGGGCTAAGCATCTGCCTTAAGCTCAGGTCATGATCCCAGAGTCCTGGGATCAAGTCCCACATTGGGCTCCCTATTCAATGGAGAACCTGCTTCTCTCTCTCTACCTCTGTCCTCTCCCCCACCCATGTTCTCTCTGGCTCATTCTGCTTTCTTTCTCTCTCAAATAAATAAATAAATAAATAAATCTTTTTTAAAAAAACCATTGTGGTTAGAAAAATAATGCCTCCTCAACCACTTTTAGATACCTATGTCTTAATCCTCAAAACATTTATGTATGTCATATTACTTGACAAATATAATTAAGGTTAAATATTGATTTAAGGATGTTAATCAATTGACCTTTGGGAGATTCCCTAGAATACCTGGGTTGGCCCAATTTAATCATCTATTCCCTTAAAAGTAGAAAATGAAGTCAGAAGAATGGGTCACAGAGATACGACAAAGACAAAACAGAATATATTTGAAACATAAAAGGAACTTCACCCATCATGGCTGGTTTGAAAATGGAGGAATGTCAGGTTTGGCCAGTAAACCCTTAGATGGCAAATGAAAAGATTCTCCAGACACCTACCTAGGAGAAAGAAGAGGGCCTGGGGACCCAACACTCTAGGGGCAAAAGGCCCCAAGTCAAGCTCTATCTCCATTTTATAATGCATGTTATTGTTATATCAAAGAATCCAGTTTAGAATGGAATGTAAAGTTTTAATAACAAGGGCAATGACATTACATTAGAACTATCTATGTTTGCAGCTTGCAGCCATAGAGTATGTGACTATTAGGGATTTATGTCTAACCTAAATTAAGCATCTGTCCCCTGAGAGACAGTGTTGAGCCACAATTAGGCTCTGACTGTTTTCAGCCCAAAATCCTAAAAGGAGTTCCAGTTTTCTGGTCACTCTTTTTTTCTGCTTCTCAACTAGCCTCTCCCAAGGAGGATTGTGTTTATCAAACTCAAATAGCCAACCACAGTGAATTCCCAGAGAGGAAGGGGGTCATGAACGAATGAATGCAGGTGGCTTGAAATGGTCTTCAGCTGGTGGCCAGCAAAGAAAAATAGGGACCTACAACCTACAGTCCTACAACCACATGATACTCAACTCTGCCAAAAACATGGATGAGCAAAGTAATAGGTCCTCCCCACGAGCTTCCACATAGGAATGCAGCCCTGCAGACCCCTTGCTTTAGTCTGGTAAGATCTATGTCAGACTTCTGACCTCTGAACTATCCAATAACACTTTGTGTCCTTTTAACTATAAAGTATGTGTAATCTATTATAGGGGCAATAGAAAGCTAATACAAATATATTATTGTATACCCTATTTTTTGTGTGAGAAAACTGAATCTTGTAGAGATTTGATGGCTTAGTCATCTCGTGCCCAAGTACTACCTTCTGTTCCCTCATCACACTCACTAAGTTCCTTTCCCCGGGCTCTGCTCCACTCTGAAGACATGCCTGCTGCTTGGCTGATGGCAACCCTTTGCTCTTGCTTGCCCCAGGCTTGATGACCTCTCCTTCTCTCTTAAGTTCTCAACATGGCTAGCAAATTCTCAAAATTCAGGTATCAGTTTAAATATCACTCCTTTAGAAAAAATTCCTAATCCAGAATTCCATAAATCACCATGTTCATTTCTGTCCTTTCAATCTCCTGAATATTTACCTTTGTTTTTCTAATTTATTTATTTATTTTTCATTTCTTCATCTAGACTTTAAGAATAATAGCTGTAGAGACTGTATCTCTTATAGGAACTACTGACATTGGTATATAATTGCCTAATAAAAAAATGCCTGGTATGAAACATCTGTTAAATAATTTTGGTTTCTGGTTCAAGATTTTTATCCTCTGAATACTAGTGACTTGTGTTCAGATCCCCACATTAAAATGCCTGTTTTTGAAGGAATGTGCTTGTGTTCATCCACTGACTTTATATTAATTAAAAGTTATAAATATAAACTTACAAATGTACTCATAGAAATAAATCATCATGTTTATGTTTCAAACATTAGGAATTGGCATAGTTATTTATTTTTTCTTTTTTTCTACTGCTAAAATGAAACATAATGCTTACAGATATGAATTTGGGATAACTTACTATACATAGTATATTAGGAGCATTAATCTGGCAGAGTCCAAAAGTTTTTAGTGGATAAATAAAAGCTCAGAGAAAAACTGATTAGATTCGACTCCTTTTTTTCAGACAGAAAGAGAAAGTGACTCTGGCTCAAAGGGTCAGTGGGACGAAGGACAGGGGCAGGTGATACCTATAACCAGAAGGCAGACTAGCTGCAGGTATTGATTATGATAGGGTTTATCATAGACTAAAATATTTGTGATTAGGACAATGACTCAGGTACTTGAGCGAAAATAAAATCAGAGATTACTGATTCATTCACACTGGTTGTACCAAACTGTCTTATATTGGCTAACTATGGTCTAGAAAACTTCTCATTAATCCAAATTCCTAAGTGAATAAAAATAATATATCTTTAAAATAATTATTTGGGAATTCAGTAAACAATTCTCTAATTACCTTGAGACAGAATTGTTGAACACAGTTGGGATTATTATAGCCTAAATGTGAAATTGCTCAGTTGTCTTTGACCTTTTCATTTCAGTTATCAAGATGTAACTTTGAACAAGATTTTTTTCATTTCTAAAAATGAAGTATCATCTTACTGTGTCTCATTGGTTGCATTGTAAAAGAATGTTATGTTTTACTGTCCTTTGTTTTCAAAGACTCTTGTCTTTAACAATTTATAATTCTATAAATATTTGTTTAGTATTTCTAAAATTTAGGATTAACATTGCTAGATGATTCAGTTTTATTTTTATACCACCATTCATTCAGTCATTCAATCTATTAACTGGGCCAGGAAACTGGGTATGAATTAATTCTTTAATTTGCCTTCAAGGAGCTCACAATGAATAGGGAAATAAAATACAAGTCCAAGGGGCTCTAGGGAACCTTCAGAGAAGGTCCTCTCTGGGTATGACTCTTTCTGTCACTCCTTATTCCCATTACCTGTAAGAGAATAAATTTAGGATATATTTACTTTAGATGATCACCTGTATTATACAAAGAAGTGTCAAGGTCCACTAATTTAAACTACAGTACTGGGGAGTTCCCTCTCAGAAAGTGATATTTAAAACTAAGAAGGATATAATGAAAGGGATGTGGCCCTGTGAAGAACCAGGGTAGGATGATACTGGAAAAAACTGAAGTGTGCTATATTTCACTGCTATATCCATGCTGCCAGTGCAGGAGTTCCAACACCAGGTTCTAGGCAGGACATATAGAACTTGCTAGGGAAGACTCATTCATTAATTCAACAAAAATATCTCTTTCTGTGCCCTTTTAGGCCACTGTGATAGATGAAATTGCTGTTCATTTATATTCATTAACTCCCTGAGGAAGGGTATATGTCCCTGCTCTGTGGAATTCAAGTAGTCATGTGACTGACTAGAGAAAATGGAGATCTGTATGATGTATTGATATGTGAGATTTACCTATCAATCTGTCTATGAGCAGAAGTGAAGTGTGTCAGTCATAATCAGAAGTTTTATGAACCAGTGCATTTTGTAGTTTTACAAGCTCCCCCTTTTACTCTACAAGGACAACCAACAATGTTACAAAGATTACTCTGTGGCCTGAGTCCCAGCTTGAAACTGATGTGGAATAGTCAGTGTGAACAAGAGATACAAATCTTTGTTGTTATAAACCTGTGAAATTCTGCAATTTATTATGATTATTGTTGTAGTAGTTGTTATTATTATTACCATTATTATTTTAGCATTGTCTTGCCTCTCCTGACTGATAAGAGCCAGCTGTGTAAAAATTTCCAATATTTTCCATCTTTTTTGGTTAGGAAAAATGTTCAGACTTGTGTTATCCAAAATGATAACCACTAGCCACTATACTGATTTCATTATTCAAGCTACAGCAAATATAAAACTTAGTTCCTCCGTCACACTTACATTTTAAGTACTCAATAGACAAATGTGACTCATGAATACCACATAGAACAGCATAGATATAATTTCCTTCATTACAGAAAGTTCTATTGAGAATCACTGGCTCAAACTGTGAATGATTTGGCCTTTTCTAGCTCCCATCATGTTTCGAGCTTACATGGATTCCCTAATGTCTTTCCTCTGGGGGTAGTTAGACCTAGTGAAGGTAAGAGCTTCACTTCTCCCAAGCATCTTAAATCTCATTGGCTCCCTGTGACTTTTTATTCCTTTTAATCTAAAACCAATTGAAGTTGTTGCTGGATCATTTTATACTTCACTAATGGCCAGACCCTCTGGAATTCACTAATGCTGTTACATGCCAATCAATAACAATTAACTGCCATCACTTCAACTTGATATTTGCCTGGTTCCAGAATTAGCAGCGTGACACTCTTGGTTTAATGGAGAAATGCGATGATTTCTAAAGCTTCTCAAACCAAATTGGTGTAGACTTTTTGAAATGTTATCCAGACACACAACCATGGATCCTAATCAACAGAAAGCCAACTTCTATTAAAGGAGTTGAGAAGAATCAGCAAGCCTGTGAACGCCCGTGTCTGGTCCTCCATGCGCAGTTTTCTTGGCCTTGTCCAATTCCAAAATTTTAGAGGCTTCTGATTGCCCAGAGATGGAAGGATGTATTTTCTCTGATAAAGCATATTCTCTTCATAAGTATGATTTAGTCAATGTCCACCAAATTTCTATACACCTTGCTTCAACTATTGACTTGAATGCATCTTTTTCTCCCCCATGTATCTACCTTTTAAGACCCAGTTCAAACCTCTTTTTTCCAAAGCTCTCTTTCAGATTTTTTCAGCCAACATTGATTATTGCTTCCTCAGTAACATTATGGTAGCTCCATGCACTGTCTTTTCCTATATATCTTTTTCATTTATTCAACATTTATTTATTAACAATGATCTAGCTAAGTAGAAAACATCAATCAATATTAGATTGAAATCACTGTCTCTGTGGAACTTACATTCAAGTGGGAGTTGATTAATTTTAGCAAATTCAATATAATACAAGTGCTATTCATTGTATCTTTTAAAATCCCCTCTGCTTCTAGTTCCCTAGAACATTACTTTGGGACTGGTAATGTATGGAATAATGAAAAACTTTTATGTTGTGTACCTCAATGTATATTGGTAGTCTGCATTTTCAAAGTCATTCATTCTCTCCTTTGATTAAGCACAAAGCATTTTCTAAATGCTTGAACCATTACAGACTTGTACTGGGTCTTTTGGGGTTCTAACCTGTACTCTCTCTAGACTGTCTCTTGACTTCTGTGTCTCAGAAGAAATAACAAAGAGCCATTTGTCTAGGTCAGGTACTCACTTCTACGGTTCTGCTTTGTTGCTAACTCTGCAAAAGAAAATAGTAGGGCTTTCTTTTGTTGGTTTGCTTGTTTTGTTTTTGTTTTTTTAACAGAGGAAAAATAGTATTCCAACCAAATGGCTAATATTTTTACTTGAAAGAAGCAATGTTTACATTTTTTCAGAAAGCATTTACTTTTTGAGTTTGTCTTATCACTAATGACATGTGAGTAAACACATCCTCCTGGAGTCTCTAGAGTATGATTCTGATGCATAGTATGTTGTACTATCAACATTGCAGTTCTTTCTTAACTATACTCAATGCCTCCTGTTCTTGGGTCATCAATAGAAAATGTCATTCTTTTTTAATTAAGTCCTTTCCCTTTATTAGCATATTGCTATGGATTAATGGATTTATTTTGATTCATTTACTGTAGTTATTCTTTTCAGTGTTCACATTGTCTCAAATTTTTTCTGTAGAAGAACTTTTGAGCTGATTACTGTGTTCTTTTAGCTGGTCTTCTACTGTCTTCAGCCCTTCTCATTTTCCATCATAACAAATATTCTTTTTTTTAAGATTATATTTATTTATTTGACAGACTGACCACAATAAAGCATAGAGGCAGGCAGAGAGAGGAGGAAGCAGGCTCCCTGCTGAGCAGAGAGCCCGATGCGGGGCTCGATCCCAGGACGTGGGATCATTACCTGAGCTCAAGGCAGAGGCTTTAACCCACTGAGCCACCCAGGCGCCCCCATAACAAATATTGTTGGGCTCCAATTCTACTTTCTCTCACCCATACGTGTCATTACCCTGACTCTTTTTACTTAGCAACAGTATTTATAAATGAAGGTATGAGAACTATGTGTGGTAATTGCAATGGTGGTGGAGACTTTTGTTTCTAGGACTAGTGGGGGAACACAACTATGAAATAACTTTGTAAAGATATAATAAACTGAAACCTCTAATTCAGATATAACACCATTCTCAGCCACCCTCATTCCACATCTGTATCTCATTTCTTTCAAAGAAGAATCTTAGAACATGTATGTTTACCTCTCCTCTATATTTTAATATAAACATATTGTTGCCAAATTACTTTATCTGTATCACTATTAAAACTAGTAAATTAATACACGTTCTACTTTCTTTATATTAGTTTTTGGTCTTAAATATTTCTCACTAATGATGTCAAGGTAAATATTTTGTGTTGAAACATTTTCTGAATTAATTCTATTTGTTTCTGTCTGGTTGTTTTAATTTAATTTTTAGTTTCAGTGTTTTCTTTTGTGTTTACTTTTGATTTTGAAAATGTATAAGATTTAAAAATCAAAATTAGATAAGAAAATTATGCCCAGAGAAGATGTGCTGATTTTTTTGGCCACCCATCTAACAAAAGTGGCTCTTTATATTTCATTTCATTTCATTTCATTCAAACCAGATTTCTGGTTTATCCTTTCTATGTTTTTCTTTCAGAGAAGATAATTTATAAATATGTCCTTCATAAAACAAAAGATAAAACAAACCATTTCACCTATCTCTGTATCTATCCACCTTCTGCATCCCAATTCTATACCTAAAAGTATTTACTGTAAATCATTGCATTTTAGTTAGTAGAGATGAGATCTTCATTCTTTTGGGTGCATAATGCTCCATTGTTTGGATGTACAACACTTTACAAATCAGTAGTCTTTGAATGAGCATGGATTTTGCTTGTAAAAATTATATTGCAAATTACTGATGTGTTTATAACTTCTGCCATAATACAAATATTATTAAGATATTTTAATAGAAACATACCAAAACAATATCACATCCCTTCCTATATTGTTAAATTCTGTATGTTCTCTACTTAATATATTATTAATGACAATTGTTAAAATCCCAAATATGTCACTGATGCTATTTATATCTGTCATAAGCAGCACCCATATTCTATGCTTTATGATGCTCATATTTAATTATTTTATTTTGTATTAGTTCCTTAATGTTAAAAGCCCAAATTTTAATTAATTAATTAATTAATTAGATTTCTTATTTATTTATTTATTTGACAGAGATCACAAGTAAGCAGAGAGGGAGGTAGAGGGGGCGGGGGAAGCAGGCTCCCTGCAGAGCAGGACCTTGAGATCATGACTTTAGCCAAAGGCAGAGGCTTAACACACTGAGCCACCTAGGTGCCCCCAAAGCCCAGCCTTTTAAAAAATGATTTACTTATCTATTTGAGAAAGAGAGCATGAGTGGGAGGGGCAGATGGAGAGGGAATCCCAAGCAGTCACCCCGGTGAGTGCAGATTCCCAAGGAAGGACTCAATCTCACAACCCAAAGATCACAACCTGAGCCAAAACCAGGAGTGGGCTGCCTAAACAACTGCACCACCAGGTGCTCCAAAAAGCACAGCTTTAGATAGAGTAGGTAACTTAAGTCTCACGTTCTCCCAGTGGTGGAGTTACAGCATTTTCCACATCTAAATATGAAACATTGAGGCTTAGAAGTGTTAATTAAATTGACCATGCTCACCTTGTTAATAACTGATGAATCTATGACTTGTACTTATATCTAACTTCAAATGTCACTTATGTCACCATGATACTATCCCATCTCCTGCCAAAAATAAAAACAAAAACAAAAACAACACTTTATTTCTCAGGGAAGTTTAGATTTTAAGTGTATGAATATGTCAATATAATTATGTCATCATTTGATGTTCAATCTTGAAAGAAGAAAGTATCACAATGAGAAATTAGATTAAAAAAAGGAAAACAGGGGTGCCTGGGTGGCTCAGTCGGTTAAGCTCTGCCTTAGGCTCAGGTCATGATCCTGGGATCCTGGGATAGTGTCCCACATTGGGCCTGCTTCTCCATCTCCTTCTGCTGTTCCCCCTGATTGTTCTTTCTGTTTTACGCTCCTGCTCTCTCTCTCTCCCTTACTCTCTCTCTCAAATAAATAAATAAAGTCTTTTAAAAAGGAAGGAAAATAGGCAGAATAAAAAGTGTTGTTCCTTTGCTTTTAGAAACAATTTGGAAGTTGTTTTCCTAATTCCTGAAAGCCTTTCAGCTTCCTTGAATACATGCCCAAATCATATCTAAACACATACCTAAAAGATGAAAACATGAAGAGGGCATCTGGAGGAAGCCTGCCCTACCACAATGACCTCCTAATTTGCTGGCTTCTGTACATAACTCTCTTCATTCTATTAACCACACAACAGTCAGGGTGCTCTTTTAAAATACATAAATCAGGGAACATAACGTGTAGTTGAAAAATCTCTAATTGCTCTCATATTTAGAATAAAACTCAGGCATGGACCTATATAATGTAGTCCATGTCTACCTTTACACCTGTCTGACTTGACATCCTGCAAAAGTCCTAAAATCCCTCTGCCACAAACCCATGTCTTGTTTCCCAAACACACCAGGCTTTTTCTTGTCTCCAGGTATTTACACTTGCTAATCCCTCTACTTGGAATGATCTTAATCCAAATTTTAGTCCAGATCTTTGTCTTTCATACTGTTTACACTCCAGTATCGTCCCTGCCAAAAGAAATTCCTTGATTACTCTCTTTAAATTTTCTCCTTTCCTTCTTTTTCTTCCTTCTAAGGGGGTAAATTGTAAAAGATTCCATTGCAAGAAAAAAAAATCTGAAACTTTGTATGGTGAAAATAATAGGTAGACTTACTGTGGTGCTCATTCCCCAATACATACAATTGCTGAATCATTATGTTGTGCACCCAAAACTAGGATAATGTTGTGTGTCAAATATAGATAGATAGATAGATAGATAGATAGATAGATAGATAGATATAGAGTCAATGTAACCAAGGTCTGTATAAAGCTATATATTTTATATTGTTTCTGTAAATGACCACAGAACTTTTCATATCTAGAAAAGTACATGATCTTTTAAATAAAATATATCATCTTCTGTGCTAAGTTTTCATTAATTTTTCACACCCCACCCAACTTAAGAGATTTGATTTTGCAGTGAGAAGATGAGTGAAAAAAAATTGTTATATCTACTTACAAAATCCAATAAAATTTATTAACCTTTAAAAAAATCATCAAACTACCTACTTAAATGGAGAGTTTTCCTCTGTGTAAACTACAACTAAATAAACTTAAACCAAAAAAAAACCTACATAGTAATGCCACAAATATATTAAGTTTTGTGTTGAGGTAATTTTCTATGATGACTCCACTCAACTTTTCCATTTTTATTCTACTACTCATGAGTTTATAAAACCTACAGATCAACTACTGTAGGCTGATTCCCAAATCTATGAAACTCATTGTTTTCATTCTTCCTTTTGCTTATACTAAACCTCAATATGTTTCTACCTACTGGAGAGCTACTCATCTTTATAAAACCAACTGAAATATCACTCCCTATAGATATCTGTATTTTTATCTACCTGTCTGTCATTCTGTTTTTCTGTCTAATCTATCTACCCTTACACATTTTAATCTCCTTTATTTCAAAGTAAACATATTTTTTTAATTTAATTTTATTTTTTCAGTGTTCCAAGAGTCATTGTTTATGCATCATACCAAGTACTCCTTGTAATATGTGCCCTCCTTAATACCCACCACCACGCTCACCCATCCTCCCATCTATCTCCCTTCTAATACCCTCAGTTTGTTTCTCAGAGTCCACAGTCTCTCATGCTTCATCTCCCCCTCTGATTTCCTCCAATTCACTTTTCCTTTCCTTCTCCTAATGTCCTCCATGTTATTCCTTATGCTCCACAAGTAATTGAAACCATATGATAATTGACTCTCTCTGCTTGACTTATTTTACTCAGCATAATCTCCCCCAGTCCCGTCCATGTTGGTACAAAAGTTAGGTATTCATCTTTCTGATGGAGGCATAATACTCCATTGTATATATCGACCATGTCTTCTTTATTCATTCATCTGTTGAAGGGCATCTTGGTTATTTCCACAGTTTGGCGATTGTGGCCATTGCTGCTATGAACATTGGGGTACAGATGGCCCTTCTTTTCACTGCATCTGTATCTTTGGGGTAAATACCCAGTAGTGCAATTGCAGGGTCATAGGGAAGCTCTACTTTTAATTTTTCAAGGAATCTCCACACTGTTTTCCAAAGTGGCTGCACCAACTTACATTCTCACCGATAGTGGGAGAAGGTTCCCCTTTCTCCACATCCTCTCCAACACTTGTTGTTTACTATCTTGTTAATTTTGGCCATTCTAACTGGTGTAAGGTGGTATTTCAATGTGGTTTTGATTTTAATCTCCCTGATTGCTAATGATAATGGACATTTTTCATGTGCCTGTTAGTCACTTGCATGCCTTCTTTGGAGAAATGTCTGTTCATGTCTTCCACCCATATTTTGACATGATTGTCTGTTTTGTGTGTGTTGTTTGAGGAGTTCTTTACAGATGTGGGATATCAGCCCTTTGTCCATAGTGTCATATGTGAATATCTTCTCTCATTCTGTGGGTTGCCTCTTTGTTTTGTTGGCTATTTCCTTTGCTGTACAGAAGCTTTTATCTTGATGAAGTCCCAAAAGTTCAGTTTTGCTTTTATTTCCTTTGCCTTTGGAGACATGTCTTGAAAGAAGTTGTTGTGGTTACTGCCTATGTTCTCCTCTAGAATTTTGGTTACTGCCTATGTTCTCCTCTAGAATTTTGATAGATTCCTACCTCTCTTGAGGTCTTTTATCCATTTCTAGTTTATCTTTGTGTATGGTGTAAGAGAATGGTCAAGTTTCATTCTTCTATACATAGCTGTCCAATTTTCCCAACACCATTTATTGAAGAGACTGTCTTTTTTCCACTGGATATTTTTTCTTGCTTTGTCAAAGATTATTTTACCATGAGTTGCAGGTTCTGGGCTCTCTACTGTATTCCACTCATTCATGTGTCTGTTTTTGTGCCAGTACCATGCTGTGGTGATCACAGCTTTGTAGTAAAGCTTGAAACCAGGCAACATGATGCCCCGGTTTTGTTTTTCTTTTTCAACATTTCCTTAGCAATTCGGGCTCTTTTCTAGTTTCATACAAATTTTAAGATTTTTTGTTCCAGCACGTTGAAAAATACTGGTGGAATTTTGATTGAGATGACATTGAAAGTATAGATTGTTCTGGGCAGTATAGACATTTTAGCAATGTTTATTCTTCCGATCCATGAACATGGAATGCTTTTCCATCTTTTTTTGTCTTCTTCAATTTCTTTCATGAGTGTTCTGTAGTTCCTTGGGTACAGATCCTTTACCTCTTTGGTTAGGTTTATTCCCAGGTATCTTATGGTTCTTGGTGCTATAGTAAATGGACTCAATTCTCTAATTTCCCTTTCTATATTTTCATTGTTAGTGTATAAGAAAGCATCTGATTTCTGTGCACTGATTTTGTATCCTGCCACATTACTGAATTGCTGTATGAGTTCTAGTAATTTGGGAGTGGAGTCTTTTGGGTTTTCCATATAAAATATCATGTCATCTGTGAAGAGAGAGAGTTTGACTTCTTCTCAGCCAATATGAATACATTTTATTTCTTTTTATTGTCTGATTGCTGTTGCTAGGACTTCTAGTACTATGTTGAAAACAGTGGCAAGAGGGGGCATCCTTATGGTGTTCCTGATCTCAAAGGGAAGGCTGTCAGCTTTTGCCCATTGAGAATGATATTTGCTGTGGGCTTTTCATAGATAGATTTTATGAAGTTGGGGAATGCTCCCTCTGTCCCTATGCTTTGAATCATTTTAATCAGGAACAGATGCTGTATCTTGTCAAATGCTTTTTCTGCATCAGTTGAGAGGACCACATGGTTCCTCTCTCTTCTCTTATTCATTTGTTCTATCACATTGATTGATCTGCAAATGTGCAGATGCAAATGTTGCACCAACCTTGCATCCCATAAATCCCACCTGGTCATGGTGGATAATCTTTTTAATGTACTGTTGGATCCTTTTAGCTAGGATCTCATTGAGAATCTTGGCATCCATATTCATCAGGGATATTAGTGTGAAATTCTCCTTTTCGATGGGGCCTTTGCCTGGTTTGGGGATCAAGGTAATGCTGGCTTCATAGAAAGAGTCTGGAAGTTTTCCTTCTGTTTCTATTTTTTGAATCAGCTTCAGGAGAATAGGTGTTATTTCTTTTTGAATGTTTGGTAGAACTCCCTAGGGAATCTGCCAGGTCCTGGGCTCTTGTTTTTTTGGGAGGTTTTAATCACTGCTTCAATCTTGTTACTAGCTATTGGTCTGTTCAGGTTGTCAATTTCTTCCTGTTTCAGTCTTGAAAGTTTATAGGTTTCCAGGAATGCATCCATTTCTTCTAGGTTAATTAACTGATTGGCATATAACTGTTGATAATAATTTCTGAAGATTGTTTCTATTTCCTTAGTGGTAGTCGTGATCTCTCCCCTTTCATTCATAATTTTATTAATTTGGGTCTTCTCTCTTTTCTTTTGGATTAGTTTGACCAGTGGTTTATCAATCTTACTGATTCTTTCAAAGAACCAGCTTCTAGTTTCATTGATGTGTTCTGCTGTATCTCTGGTTTCTAACTCATTGATCTCTACTCTAATCTTCAATTTTTCCCTTCTTGTGCACGGGGTTGGCTTAATTAGTTGTTATTTTACAGTTCTTTTAGGTGTAAAGAGTATTGGTGTATTTGGGATTTTTCAATTTTTTGAGTGAGGCTTGGATGGCTATGTATTTTCCCCTTAGGATCACCTGTGCCATATCCCATAGGTACTGATGTGTTTTCATTCTCATTGGTTTGCGTGAATTGTGTTTTCATTCTCATTGGTTTGCGTGAATTGTTTAAGTTCTTCTTTGATTTCCTGGCTGATCCAAACATTCTTGAGCAGGATGGTCTTTGGCTTCCAAGTGTTTGAATTCCTTCCAAACTTTTTCTTATGGTTGAGTTCCAGTTTCAAAGCATTGTGGTCTGAAAATATGCAAGGAATAATCTCAGTCTTTTCATATTGGATGAGCCCTGATTTGTGACCCAGTATGTGGTCTATTCTGGAGAAAGTTCCACATGTGCTCAAGAAGAATGAGTATTCTGTTGTTTTAGAGTGGAATCTTCTGTATATATCTATGAGATCCATCTGGCCCAATGTGTCATTCAAAGCTCTTGTTTCTTTATTGATTTTCTGCTTGGATGATCTTTTACTGAGAGTGACATGTTAAGATCCCCTACAATTAATGTATTTACATCAATATGACTCTTTATTTTGATTAACGATTGGATTATGTCATTGGTTGCTCCCATACTGGGGCATAAATATTTACGATTGTTAGATCTTCTTGGTGGATAGACCCTTTAAGAATGATATAGCATCCTTCTGTATCTCTGACTAGTCTTTAGGTTAAAATCTAATTTATCTGATATGAGAATCGCTACTCCAGCTTTCTTTTTTTTTTTTTTTTTTTTTAATAATTTTATTTTTTATAAACATATATATATATATATTTTTTCCCCCAGGGGTACAGGTCTGTGAATCTCCACGTTTACAAACTTCACAGCACTCACCATAGCACACACCCTACCCAATGTCCATAACCCCCCCCAACCCCCCTCTGCCCAGCAACCCTCAGTTTGTTTTGTGAGATTAAGAGTCACTTATGGTTTGTCTCCCTCCCAATCCCAACTTGTTTCATTTACTCTTCTCCTACCACATTAACCCCCCATGTTGCATCTCCTCTCCCTCATATCAGGGAGATCATATGATAGTTGTCTTTCTCCGATTGACTTATTTCGCTAAGCATGATACCCTCTAGTTCCATCCATGTTGTCGCAAATGACAAGATTTCATTTCTTTTGATGGCTGCATAGTATTCCATTGTATATATATACCACATCTTCTTTATCCATTCGTCTGTTGATGGACATCTAGGTTCTTTCCATAGTTTGGCTATTGTAGACATTGCTGCTATAAACATTCGGGTGCACGTGCCCCTTCGGATCACTACGTTTGTATCTTTAGGGTAAATACCCAGCAGTGCAATTGCTGGGTCATAGGGTAGTTCTATTTTCAACATTTTGAGGAACCTCCATGCTGTTTTCCAGAGTGGTTGCACCAGCTTGCATTCCCACCAACAGTGTAGGAGGGTTCCCCTTTCTCCGCATCCTCGCCAGCATCTGTCATTTCCTGACTTGTTAATTTTAGCCATTCTGACTGGTGTGAGGTGGTATCTCATTGTGGTTTTGATTTGTATTTCCCTGATGCCGAGTGATATGGA
>NW_022631065.1:4149849-4178867 GCF_010015895.1 Lontra canadensis | reverse complement strand
TGGCTTTCTTTTTCAATATTCCTTTGGCTATTCGCGGTCTTTTCTGGTTCCATATAAATTTTAGGATTATTTGTTCCATTTCTTTGAAAAAAATGGATGGTACTTTGATAGGAATTGCATTAAATGTGTAGATTGCTTTAGGTAGCATAGACATTTTCACAATATTTATTCTTCCAATCCAGGAGCATGGAACATTTTTCCATTTCTTTGTGTCTTCCTCAATTTCTTTCATGAGTACTTTATAGTTTTCTGTGTATAGATTCTTAGTCTCTTTGGTGAGGTTTATTCCTAGGTATCTTATAGTTTTGGGTGCAATTGTAAATGGGATGGACTCCTTAATTTCTCTTTCTTCTGTCTTGTTGTTGGTGTAGAGAAATGCGACTGATTTCTGTGCATTGATTTTATATCCTGACACATTACTGAATTCCTGTACAAGTTCTAGCAGTTTTGGAGTGGAGTCTTTTGGGTTTTCCACATATAGTATCATATCATCTGCGAAGAGTGATAGTTTGACTTCTTCTTTGCCGATTTGGATGCCTTTAATTTCTTTTTGTTGTCTGATTGCTGAGGCTAGGACTTCTAGTACTATGTTGAATAGCAGTGGTGATAACGGACATCCCTGCCGTGTTCCTGACCTTAGCGGAAAAGCTTTCAGTTTTTCTCCATTGAGAATGATATTTGCGATGGGTTTTTCATAGATGGCTTTGATAATATTGAGGTATGTGCCCTCTATCCCTACACTTTGAAGAGTTTTGATCAGGAAGGGATGCTGTACTTTGTCAAATGCTTTTTCAGCATCTATTGAGAGTATCCTATGGTTCCTGTTCTTTCTTTTATTAATGTGTTTTATCACATTGATTGATTTGCAGATGTTGAACCAACCTTGCAGCCCTGGAATAAATCCCACTTGGTCGTGGTGAATAATCCTTTTAATGTACTGTTGAATCCTATTGGCTAGTATTTTGGTGAGAATTTTTGCATCTGTGTTCATCAAGGATATTGGTCTGTAGTTCTCTTTTTTGATGGGATCCTTGTCTGGTTTGGGGATCAAGGTGAGGCTGGCCTCATAAAATGAGTTTGGAAGTTTTCCTTCCATTTCTATTTTTTGGAACAGTCTCAGGAGAATAGGAATTAGTTCTTCTTTAAATGTTTGGTAGAATTCCCCCGGGAAGCCATCTGGCCCTGGGCTTTTGTTTGTTTGGAGATTTTTGATGACTGTTTCAATCTCCTTACTGGTTATGGGTCTGTTCAGGCTTTCTATTTCTTCCTGGTTCAGTTGTGGTAGTTTATATGTCTCTAGGAATGCATCCATTTCTTCCAGATTGTCAAATTTGTTGGCATAGAGTTGCTCATAATATGTTCTTATGATTGTCTGTATTTCTTTGGTGTTAGTTGTGATCTCTCCTCTTTCATTCATGATTTTATTTATTTGGGTCCTTTCTCTTTTCTTTTTGATAAGTCTGGCCAGGGGCTTATCAATCTTATTAATTCTTTCAAAGAACCAGCTCCTAGTTTCGTTGATTTGTTCTATTGTTTTTTTGGTTTCTATTTCATTGATTTCTGCTCTGATCTTTATGATTTCTCTTCTCCTGCTGGGTTTAGGGTTTCTTTCTTGTTCTTTCTCCAGCTCCTTTAGGTGTAGGGTTAGGTTGTGTACCTGAGACCTTTCTTGTTTCTTGAGAAAGGCTTGTACTGCTATATATTTTCCTCTCAGGACTGCCTTTGTTGTGTCCCACAGATTTTGAACTGTTGTATTTTCATTATCATTTGTTTCCATGAATTTTTTCAATTCTTCTTTAATTTCCTGGTTGACCCATTCATTCTTTAGAAGGATGCTGTTTAGTCGCCATATATTTGGGTTCTTTCCAAATTTCCTCTTGCGATTGAGTTCTAGCTTCAGAGCATTGTGGTCTGAAAATATGCAGGGAATGATCCCAATTTTTTGATAACAGTTAAGACCTGATTTAGAACCAAGGATGTGATCTATTCTGGAGAATGTTCCATGTGCACTAGAGAAGAATGTGTATTCTGTTGCTTTGGGATGAAATGTTCTGAATATATCTGTGATGTCCATCTGGTCCAGTGTGTCATTTAAGGCCTTTATTTCCTTGTTGATCTTTTGCTTGGATGATCTGTCCATTTCAGTGAGGGGAGTGTTAAAGTCCCCTACTATTATTGTATGATTGTCGATGTGTTTCTTTGATTTTGTTATTAATTGGTTTATATAGTTGGCTGCTCCCACGTTAGGGGCATAGATATTTACAATTGTTAGATCTTCTTGTTGGACAGATCCTTTGAGTATGATATAGTGTCCATCTTCATCTCTTATTATAGTCTTTGGTTTAAAATCTAAGTGATCTGATATAAGGATTGCCACTCCTGCTTTCTTCTGATGTCCATTAGCATGGTAAATTCTTTTCCACCCCCTCACTTTAAATCTGAAAGTGTCTTCGGGTTTAAAATGAGTTTCTTGTAGGCAACATATAGATGGGTTTTGTTTTTTTATCCATTCTGATACCCTGTGTCTTTTGATTGGGGCATTTAGCCCATTAACATTCAGGGTAACTATTGAGAGATATGAATTTAGTGCCATTGTATTGCCTGTAAGGTGACTGCTATTGTATATTGTTTCTGTTCCTTTCTGATCTACTACTTTTAGGTTCTCTCTTTGCTTAGAGGACCCCTTTCAATATTTCCTGTAGAGCTGGCTTGGTGTTTGCAAATTCTTTCAGTTTTTGTTTGTCCTGGAAGCTTTTAATCTCTCCTTCTATTTTCAATGATAGCCTAGCTGGATATAGTATTCTTGGCTGCATGTTTTTCTCGTTTAGTACTCTGAATATATCATGCCAGCTCTTTCTGGCCTGCCAGGTCTCTGTGGATAAGTCTGCTGCCAATCTAATATTTTTACCATTGTATGTTACAGACTTCTTCTCCCGGGCTGCTTTCAGGATTTTCTCTTTGTCACTAAGACTTGTAAATTTTACTATTAGGTGACGGGGTGTGGACCTATTCTTATTGATTTTGAGTGGGGTTCTCTGAACCTCCTGGATTTTGATGCTTGTTCCCTTTGCCATATTGGGGAAATTCTCTCCAATAATTCTCTCCAATATACCTTCTGCTCCCCTCTCTCTTTCTTCTTCTTCTGGAATCCCAATTATTCTAATATTGTTTCGTCTGATGGTGTCACTTATCTCTCGAATTCTGCCCTCGTGGTCCAGTAGTTGTTTGTCCCTCTTTTGTTCAGCTTCCTTATTCTCTGTCATCTGGTCTTCTATATCGCTAATTCTTTCTTCTGCCTCATTTATCCTAGCAGTAAGAGCCTCCATTTTTTATTGCACCTCATTAATAGCTTTTTTTATTTCAACTTGATTAGATTTTAGTTCTTTTATTTCTCCAGAAAGGGCTTTTATATCTCCCGAGAGGGTTTCTCTAATATCTTCCATGCCTTTTTCGAGCCCAGCTAGAACCTTGAGAATCGTCATTCTGAACTCTATATCTGACATATTACCAATGTCTGTATTGATTAGTTCCTTAGCCTTTGGTACTGCCTCTTGTTCTTTTTTTTGTGGTGAATTTTTCCGCCTTGTCATTTTGTCCAGATAAGAGTATATGAAGGAGTAAGTAAAATACTAAAAGGGTGGCAACAACCCCAGGAAAATATGCTTTAGCCAAATCAGAAGAGATCCCAAATCGTGAGGGGGGGGGGAAGGGGATAAAAAGAGGTTCAGAAAGAAAAAAAAAATAATAAAAAAGAAAAAAGAAACAAATAAAAAAAAGAAAACCAATAATGAAAAAAATATAAAAAGGAAAAAATATATATATATATTAGATAAACTAGTTTAAAAACGTTAAAAAAGAAAAGGGTAAAAGTTTAAAAAAATTTAGCAGAGAAGAGAAAAAAATTGAAAAAGAAAAAAAAAATTAAATTAACTGCAAGGCTAAAGAATCATGGGGAGAAAGCCATGAGTTCCGTGCTTTGCTTTCTCCTACTCTGGAATTCCGGTGCTCTCCTTGGTATTGAAACCGCACTCCTCGTAAGTGAACTTGGTCCTGGCTGGGTTTCTTGTTGATCTTCTGGGGGAGGGGCCTGTTGTAGTGATTTTCAAGTGTCTTTGCCCCAGGCGGAGTCGCACCGCCCTTACCAGGGCCCGGGCTGAGTAATCCGCTCGGGATTGCTTTCGGGAGCTTTTGTTCCCTGAGCGCTTTCCGTAGAGTCCGGAGGACGGGAAGGAAGATGGCGGCCTCCCAGTCTCCGGCCCGGAGGAGCCGAGAGCTTGGGGTCCCACTCCTCAGTGCGCCCTCAGAGAACAGCGCCCACTTACTCCTGTCACCCTGGCCTCCGGCTGCGCTCCGAGCTCACCGAGCCTGTGACCGGTTCAAGGTAACCCCGAGCTGAGAGTCACTCCTCGGCTCCGTCTCTGTAGCCGGCTTCCCTGTTCTAATACCTGCGAGCTCTGCGACACTCAGACACCCCGATCCTTCTGTGACCCTGCGGGACCTGAGGCCATGCTGACCCCGCGTGGGCTTCACCCCAGTTAAGCCTCTGGAGCAATGTCCCTCAGCGGAACAGACTTGTAAAAGTCCCGATTTTGTGCTCCGTTGCTCCGCCGCTTGCCGGGAGCCGGCCCCTCCCCCCGGGGTCTGTCTTCCCGTCCCTTTGGATTCACTTCTCCGCCAGTCCTACCTTTCAGCAAGTGGTTGATTTTCTGTTTCTAGAATTGCTGTTCTTCTTCTCTTCGATCTCCCGTTGGATTTGTAGGTGTTTGCAATCTTTAGATAAGCTATCTAGCTGATCTCCCGCACCTGAAGTAGTCTCAGCCGCTACTTCTCCGCCATCTTGACTCCTCCCCTCTCCAGCTTTCTTTTGAGTCCTGTTGGCATGAAAGATGCTTCTCTATCCCTTTACTTTCAGTCTGGATCTATCTTTAGGTCCAAATGTGTCTTTTGTATACAACATATGGACGAGTCCTGTTGTTTTATCCAGAATTTGTTCAACTCTATCTTCTAGTCCTCTCTCTTTCTCCACCCCTTCAGGGATCCCAATAGTTCTGTTGTTGGGAAGTTTCATGGGATCATTTATTTCCCTAATTCTGTTTTCATGGCTTCTAAGCTGTTTGTTCCAGGCCTCCTCCTGATCCTTCTTTTCTATCAGTTTGTCTTCTAGATCACTAATTCTCTCTTCTGCCTCAGTTACCCTAGCTGTTAGAGTATTTAGATTAGATTGGATCTCATTGATAGCATTTTTTAAGTTTTGTCAGATCGGCTCTTACTTCCTCCCTTAGAAGTTCTATGTTGTCACTAATGGTTTCTCCAAACTAGCCATTGCGTGGATAATTGTTACCCTGAATTCCCTTTCCAACATACTGTTTAAGTCCATATCCAATAGTTCTGTGGCAGAGGGCACAGTCTCTGAATTTTTCCTCTGTTGTGTGTTCCTCCTCCTAGTCATTTTGGTGAGAGGTGGTTGAGAGGATGTATAGCTGAATATATGGACCACGATCCAGGCAAAGTGCACCCTGACTCCAAGCGAAGCCCTTGATCAGTCAAGAATGTCCCTTCAGAGTGGGGCCAAACCTATTTATTTTTATAACTATTATGGCATTTCTTCTCTGATCCTAGTCCATTCTGTATATCTTGCTGATAACAACACTCAACATACACATAGATCAATACACTTTAAAGTACTAAACTCAATATTTTAGCATGTGCATATTATGAATCCTGGTACCATCTCCTTAATCACTGAGAACATCATTGTTTTTATCTATTGATTTCCCTAAGAAAATGGTTTCTTAAAAAAAAATAATTCAGTTCATTTTACCCAATCTTTCTAAAGATTGTCATATCCTCCTCTTGGCCAATTATGTCTGTAGTTTTATCATGCTAAGCAGCTTCCCCCAGCTGACACTGTTAAGTCTAATTAGAAGATCCATTCATTACCAGCCCTCCTCAAGGGAGATGTGACCCTGAGGAGTGATGTTAGTGAAACATGCCTGTGCCTAGGGCTTAATCCTTAAATGTCCCAAGCAACTTGGGAAATCAAGCTGCCTCCTAATAATACTGTTCCTATAACATAGGAGTTCAGATTGCTAGCTTAGCTTTTATTCAGGCTTTTGTAATAGAATGTCCTGGGCTTAAGCAGAGACAATCACCTTCCTCTAAAGAAGAGTTAAAGATAATTGGTTTCATTTCGGCTAAATTTTGGAAAAACCTTTTTGGGCCAAACTCTCTTATGAACTGTATGTCTGTTGAATGAATGAGTAAATGAATGAATTAATAAGATAATTTGGGAGGTGTGTAGGGACAAGGGTTCTGCTTTCTTGCGTTTTTTTTTTTTTCCTTTCTACCTTTTCAACTTTTCTTCTAATGAGGATGAAAAGGCTCCAGAGATATTGAATGAAATGAATTAGATATAAATATGGGGATCACAGATATTCAAACTTATTATTCTGTTCTGCTAAACCACTGGATTTGGTAAGCATTTCAGATATTTGAAGTCATGCAATACCTCAAACCATCACATTGTGTGTGTGTGTGTGTTTTACTCTCTACAGATTAACCTCATCTAACACAGATTTGTATTACCTTTGAGCTTTAGAGACCCAAAGAAACTAGATATAGTATCCATTTTCCAGTTCCTACTACCATGGAATTTCTAGGACATTCACACACCTGTATGGAAAAATCTGATTTATATATCCTAACATACAAATGGATGATTGATATATCATTTTTAAAAATGTGTATTTTCTATTTCGACAAAAGAAACATTCCATTACTATGCAGCCATCAAAAGAAATGAAATCTCGCCATTTGCAATGACATGGATGGAACTAGAGGGTATTATGCTGAGTGAAATAAGTCAATCAGAGAAAGACAATTATCATATGATCTCTCTGATATGAGGAGTTTAAGAGGCAGGGCAGAGGGCTTGGAGGGATAGGTAAGGAAAAAATTAAAAAATGAAACAAAATGGGATCGGGAGGGAGACAAACCATAAGAGACTCTTAATCTCACAAAACAAACACGTTTGCTGGGGGGTGGGTAGGGATAGGGTGGCTGGGTTATGGACATTGGGGAGGGTATGTGCTATGTTGAGTACTGTGAGATGTGTAAGCCTGATGATTCACAGACCTGTACCCTTGGAGTAAATAATACATTATAAGTTAATAAGAAAAGAAAGAAAGTAAAAAAAAAAAATTTTTCAAGGAAATGAGATTATCATCTTTATTTGCATTTGTTTAAATAATAAACAAGTGTGTATATGATACACACACATATTTATTATGCAACTCAATTTATTTATTCAATTATATTGTTAGAATTTAAGATGTACATATTATGGACACTAATTAATGCTCTGTGGGTACAAAGAAAATTTGATATTAATAGCAAATAATACTGGTTAACAAATTGTCGGGTGAGAGGAAAATGTTTAAGATTTTAGAATCTAAACAATTATGCTAAGTATGAATTATATATATATATACTTATATTAATACCATTTTTTTTATTCAAAAACAACAACAAAATATTTTCCCTCTATGTGGCAATGTGATAATTTTCTCTGCATTGTTGTTCTAATAAATGTAATAATATGAGAGGCAATTATATTAATTATATTAACTAAATATCACACAGTCTAAATAACTATAGAATAAAACAAAAAAGAGGATTTCCATTATGTGGCCCATTAGATTGAGAAATGAGTATTTATTACTTTGATCTTTTTTTTTAAATAAACAAAAATAAATTGTATGAAAGAAACCTTTATATAAATTAAAATGTATTTTGGGTTTGTAGTTAATTATGGTTTGTTTGTTGTAACAAATTCTCTATGAATATACATAAGCCTACATTTCCCATTATGGTTTAATTATACAGTCATTAGAAGAAGGAAATCACTAATTAAATCAGCTATAAAAACTAGATCATCTGCTAAACCACTCAAACTAAGCCATGATATTTTAAAATATGACTCTTATAGGTTTTGAGGAGTTTAATATATATGTTTTTTTAGCTTACTTATTGTTTAATTATAGGAAAATATGTCAGATGTTTGGCTTTGAAACCATTTATGCATAGTTTGAAACTGAATTTTGTGTTGTAGAATTCAAAGTATGACATTTCAATATATAAGTTGTTTTTTTTTTTCCAGCCTTAACGTTTTCTAATTCTGAACTTCCATGTTTCCTTATAAAGGATTATTTATCATAAAATATTTAGCTTTTCACATTTTGCCCTTTCTATGTTTAAATAGTAGATTTTTTAAAATATTTTATTTTTTTATTTGACAGAGAGAGAAACAGTAAGAGAAGAGAGGAGGCAGAAGCAGGGGGAATGGGAGAGGGAGAAGCAGGTTTCCCACCAAGCAGGGAGCCCAATGCGGGGCTCCATCCCAGGACCCTGGGATCATGGGCTGAGCTAAAGGCAGACAGTTAATGACTGAGACACCCAGGTGCCCATGAAAATATTCTAATATAATTCCCCTTGCACTTACTAACTAGACTTTTTAAAATTAATTATTTTTATTAACATATAATACATTATTTGCCCCAGGGGTACAGATCTGTGAATCATCAGGCTGACACACTTTACAGCACTCACCATATCACATACTTCCCCAAAGATTATTATCAAATGCATATTTTCTCATCAGTACTGGGGGCGGGGAGGGGGGAATCCCTTCTTACCATCTCAGTGTAATTTCCCAGGTGAGTAGTTGGGAAGTGTGTGGATGGGTGGGTGGGTGCATGTATTTGTGTGTTGAATTATATTTAAAAAATACAGTGTTTCCAAGGAATCCAGCAAATTTCAAAACTAAAATCTGTCAATTAAATTTAATTCAAGAACTACTATGTACATACTTATATTGTGCAGTGTATTTTATAGACATGATTATGAAATACTCCTTATTTTCAAGGAGGTGATGGTCTCCTAGGGAGGCATAAAACAAATATAACAATATCTATATATAACAATATCTATATTATACATGAGAATCTATCACAGAATATTTTCATAAAATTGATCAGTTTTGGTGAGCTAAATATCATGTTTGTGTCACAAAGATAGAGTCCAAATTATCTTGTTCATCTCTAAAAATGAAGGAGATATAGCAGCTCCTGACATATAGTAGGCAAATAAAAATATTTGTTCAGAGAAGAAAAGAATAACTAAATGAATAAAACATAAGTGAAGAAATTAGGAGTGGTATTTGGAGTCATTCAAATTATAGAATTTTGATATGTGAGGTAATAAGAATGTTATTTGAATAATTTTTCTAGGAGAAAGTAACATCAATTTAAAATGGTTATGAAAAATGCCTATTATAAAAGTCTTAGGTTATTTCATCTGAGAGGTAAACAACCCTCATACTAAAATTCAAAGTAGAAAGTTTCTATATTGCATACTTAAATTCCCCATAATCTTAATTTCTAATTTTTTCTAAATTTCATAATAAAGTATAGTAAAACATAGTGCTATAGAGTAAAGAAATATGGGCAGGTTTTTCAGGCATTATGAGGTATTGACTCTAATTTTATAGCATTCTAGGGGATTCAAAATCTCCCTGAGATTTTGGTCTGAATTCATTCAGGTCTGAATGAGGGCTAATGGAAGTCAAGTAATAAATGTTATGTTGGCCTGAGTTTTTACCTTAGTGGGGCCAGTGTGTTCAGAGACTGACTCTGTGTTTCTCCAGTTCCTGGTGTATATCTGGGCTACAGACTGAATGAGATAGAATTACATTAGTTCACTGAACCATGGGATGAGGGATAACTATATTAGGAAGGTGCAAATGGGTATTCCAAAAATGTCCTTCATCACCACATTATTACCTCAAAAGTAATAGAGGTTTCTTCTTCTGCTAAAGACAGATTTACCATTTCACTTCAAACAACAACAACAACAAAATAAAACAATCATATGCAGGACACTGGGCACCAGATAATGAAAAGCAGTAATCCCTGAGAGATGGGAAATAAATGAGATAAGATGTAGGATTTGCCAACCACCTTAAGACTAGGTTGAAATGCAGCTGGAGAGATGAGGTGAGTCAGACAGGGTACTTGTGTTGAGAAGGAGTTGATTGTCTGGTGAGCAGGGGGACTAGAGTTAACAGAAAGAGCACCAGAGAGGAGGGAACGGATGTCTGGGATTCTGCAGAAGGTCCCATATGAGCATTCAGTTGAGTATTGATGAGTAAATGCCTGTACTGCTATCAGAGTCTGAGAAAGACCCACCTGAGGGGATTAGAGGTAACAATTCCCAATAGTCACACTGGGACTGTTCTCAGTATTTAGATTAGGAAAACTTGTAATTCATGGGGCATCATACAAGGAAGGTCCCACCTCAGAAGTGGACAATAATTAATCCTAGGTTGAATACTGCTCTAGATCCAACTAACAAGTCAAAAACTCTGAAAGAGGGACACCTGGGTGGCTCAGTGGGTTAAGCCTCTGCCTTCAGCCCAGGTCATGATCTCAGGGTCCCAGGATTGAGCCCCGCATTAGGCTCTCTTCTACATAGGGAGGCTTCTTCCCCCTCTCTCTCTGCCTGCCTCTCTGCCTACTTATGATCTCTCTCTCTCTCTCTCTCTGTCAAATAAATAAATAAAATCTTAAAAAAAATAAAAAACTCTGAAAGAATCAAACATATTTCACATTCATAAGGTTTGTCCCAGAATAAACATTTAGAGGAATAATCATTTAGAGGAATAATCATAACCCAAAAAGTTAAGATTTATGATATCTGCCATCCAACCAATATTACTTGGCTTAGAGAAAAAGTAGAGGGGAATCTGTGTGGCTCAGTCAGGTAAGCATCTGACTTCAGTTCAGGTCATGATCCCAGAGTCCTGAGAGGGAGCCCTGCATCAGACTCTCTGCTCAGGAGGGAGTCTGCTTCTCATACCTCTGCTTCTCCCTCTGCTTATGCTCTCTCTCTGTCTCAAATAAATAAAATCTTTAAAGAAAAAAGAAAAAGAAAAAAAGTAGAAAAACTACAGGCCAAAATGAGGAGAAAAATCAATCAAAATTGAAACTAACCCATAACTAACTCAAATGTTAGAATTAATGGAGAAATACATTTAAAATTATGAAGACTGGGGGTACTTTGGTGGCTCAGTTGGTTGAGTGTCCAACTCTTGGTTTCAGCTCAGATTATGATCTCAGGGTAGTGAGATTGAGCAGTGTTGGGCTCTGTGTTCATCAGGAAGTATTCTTGAGAATCTCTGCCTATACCCCTGCCCCAATCTGGGCTTGCCCTCTCTCTAAAATAAGAAATCAATTGTTAAAGAGTCATAAAATCTGTATTCCACATGTGCAAGTAGTTAAGTAGAGGCAGGGAAGATATAAAATTTCAGATAAAAAAGAGATGAAAACTGCAGTTTGTGAGGTGTAAACTATACTAATAGATTTAGTGGTATTTAGACATTGCAGAAGAAAACATCAGTGAACTTGAAGACATGATAATAAGCATTATCCAAATGTAAAGCACGCATACACACACAGTATTTTTTAAATGAACTGTGTATCAGTGAGCTATAAGATAGCAATCAAATATATGTGTTAAATAATTCCCAAAACTGGGGGTAAACAGAAAAAAAAAAAATGAAGAAATAATTGCCAAAATTAACCCAAATGTAATGCAAGTTCCTGTAGGAAAGGGAAAAGAACAACAATAAAACAGACAAACAAACAAACAAACAAAAAGCCCTTCTTCACCCTTCTAGGTTCTCTGGCTGGTACCCTAGAAATTAGAATGGTCAAAGACAGATTACCAAGTGAGTTTATTAACAAGTGCAGTGTACATACCTGTGGGAGAAAATCAGTGATGAGTGACTCAAAAGGGTGGTTAGCACTTGGGCTTATCTAGCATCTCACAAAAACCAATAAGTTTGTAGAGAATTGATAAGACAAAGGAAAAGTGATTTGGGCTTTCAGGGGCAGCAAACTGTGAGGACGTAGATAAACAGAGGAAACTCATGGAGATTAAGGGTTATTTTAGTAAGTTTTGTTTGCAAATCCTTCTCAGTGCCACCTTTCCATTCTCTTCATGGCCATAATAGTTCTCTGGGACAATTGATTAGAGAAGAAGGAGAGTGAGTAAGGAAACTAATGGCTGAGAAGGCTGTGAGATGGATGAAAAGAAAAAAGCGGGACTTTGAAAACAGGAAAATATGACTTCATGTGGGGTAAACAAAAGAGGGGAATTAAGAGAAACTATCCAATGAATGTATATTAGGATATGTTACATGGCAAGGGAGAATCCAGGAAGTTACAGAAGTAGGGAGACAAATTAAGAATTCCTGAATCACATACACCCAATCCTGGATTCGCCACTTGGTGTCTTAGTTACCAGAACGAATAACTAAACCACTCTGAGTTTCAATTACCTCATGCTGAAAATAGAGATCATACTATCTACCTTGTAGGGAGTTGGTCAGGTTATACATACATCTAACAATTATCATAACTAAATGTTTATGGAGTTTATAAGTTAATAAGTTCCCAGGCACTGAGTGTTGCATGTGTATTATTGAATAATTTACATCATCTTTACTACCACTTTACATATGTGTAATCTTCAACACATAAAGATTCATTCATTCATTTGCCAAACAAGCCAGGATTTAAACATAAGCAGCATGAAGCTAGAGCCAGTCCCATTTTACTATCTCTTGTCACTACATACTTGTTTTATTAATCAAAGTTTTGGAAATGTTGTAATGAAAATTGTAGGTTTATTTGTTCAGTACCCAACTGGATACCAGTGTTGGGATCTAAGAAACCAGTCTATGCACATTTAGCACAAAATGAAGGCAACATCAAAATAAGATGATAGTTGAAACCATGGTCATATGGATGAGGCTTTTCAAAGAAAACCTGTAAAGTGTAATGAGGTCTGAACATAAGTACTTAAGGAATGACCACATCTGGCTGTGAATGGAAAAACAGCCAAGAGAGGTATCTGGTTTGACAAAACACATTTGGTGAATAATAGCAAAAAAAAATGCCTTTTGTGTTTATTTTCCAATTAATTTGGCCTTTCCATATAGATGGCTTCTTATTATTTCAGTTGACCATTGTGCCATGTAGTTTGTCATCATTTGATTCATTTGAAGAACTAAATGCCTTCGCCACCACAACTATTTACAAGTGAAAAATATATGCCAATATTATTCTCACTTCAAGGAGCCTAATTAAAGTTCTGTTTTTTCCAAACATGCCTTGAAAAGACTTTTCATTTTCTAGCATAACAAAAACCCAAAACTTTCTAGTTTTCACTTATTTAGTTATCTAAGGATGATTTAGACCCACCAGATCAACTTGGCATTTCAGTGGTTATAAATAAGGCAAATGGGATCAGTAATGATTCCCTGGGTTATGTAGTAATAGTAAAAAACACCCTCCAGAGAACTATCTGTTGAAGTATTAACTTAAACTGTAGATAATTACAAGTTCTGTCCTTGGAACAGTCTTTTCTTGCCAAAAGATAATTCAAAGGAAAAAGCTTGACACATTCTTCTCAGGTCATAGAAGGGGTAATGTGCATGCTTCTCCAAATAAAACAAGCTTAGCATGTACAGGGCATCTAACATCATTATGCTGAGTTATTTGTTCATGCTTTTAAACCTAGACAGCCTTGTGAATTCAGCTTCTCCAAGTGATTAGTTTAGAAACTTTTCTTTGGGGTGTTCCATTAAGGGCTTAGGGTATAGTTCAGTTTCTCTCTCTGCTTTTACTAGGTTTGTGGGCAATTAATTTGACTTATTTAGATTTCAGTTTCCTGTATATAAATTAGAGAAGATAATATTATATTTCTCAAGATGAATTTTGAGATCAAAGGATAGTAATAGAAATCTCTCTGTAAAATAGAAAATACACAATAATTATTATTAACATTTTATTCTATAATTTTAAGGACATCACTGAAAACCTAAATCTTAAGTAATTCATCTTCTTCATGTAGAGACAATGGAGAGAGATGATTTCATCCAAGGCTGCACATTTATTTAGTGCCAGAAAGTAGATGGAGGCCTAGTTTACTTGACCTAAAGCATGGTACCATCTTCAGTAATTCTTTCTTTCTTT
This sequence comes from Lontra canadensis, assembly GCF_010015895.1. Taxonomy (NCBI): domain Eukaryota; kingdom Metazoa; phylum Chordata; class Mammalia; order Carnivora; family Mustelidae; genus Lontra; species Lontra canadensis. The sequence continues at coordinate 4,164,771 of NW_022631065.1, read as the reverse complement.
TGTTTTTTTGTAAGATTTAATTTTTTGGAGCAGTTCTAGGTTTATAACAAAAGTGAGAGGAAGGTATGGAGGTTTTCAATAAATCCCCTGCCACTCACTATACATGCAAAGCTTCCCACATTATCAATATCTCTTAGCAGAATTGTATCTTTTTTTAACCAATGATGGGTGTACATTGACACAGCATATCTATTTTATATACTATAGTATATGGATTCACCCTATTCCTTACTAAAAACTGATGCCCTTATATATTTATAAATAAATTTCTAAAAATCCCATTCAAAAAAATACTAGTAAATTATTTTAAAAAGAAATGAATGAAACCTTTCTATATATTTCATAAAGTAAAAATCTTTGAAGAAAAAAGTTAATAGGGGTGCCTTGGTAGTTCAGTCAATTATGCATCTGACTTTGACTCAGGTCATGATCTCAGGGCTCTGGGATTGAGCCCCACATCTGGCTCCCAACTCAGGGAAGAGACTGCTTCTTCCTTTGCTCTTCTCCCCATTAGTACTCTCTTTTCCTCTTTCTCAGATAAATAAATAACATATATATTTTTTAAAAAAAGAAAGAAATTAATGAAATTGAAAACATGTTTACTTAGATTTTCATTCTGGAAGAACTACATTAACAAATATTGAACAATAAAAACATTTTAACACTTTTTTTAAAATATTCAGATAAAGCTTTGGCATCTTTAATATATAGGGAATATTTATAATTTGGTAATATAATAGATAAAAAGGAAATAAGCAAAGGACATTTACCCAAAAAATACATGTTAACAACATTCTTTTTAAAAGATTTTATTTATTTATTTGAGAGAGAGAGTAGAAGCTGAGGAGAGAAGCAGAGGGAGAGGAAGAAGCAGACTCCCCACTGAGCAGGGAAACTGATGTGGGACTTGATCTTAGTACTCTGGGATCATGACCTGAGCCGAAGGCAGACACTTAACCGACTGAGCCACCAGGGGCCCCAACAACATATTTTAAAATCTTTTCCTTCACTAATTAACAGGGGAATTTAAATAAAAATAAATGAACCTAAGATTAGAGTAATTATTCTTTTTCTAAAATGAGAACTACTAAAACAAAAGGAGAAAATCACAGAGAAGAGTAGTATCAACGCAAATAATCCATTGTATAAAAATTAATAATATCTTAATGAAAATCTTTCAAGGCTATCTCATGGGGATGGTATGTGTGTGTGTATTTGCAGAAATGGTATATGATAATATGTAAGTTGTTTTTGCTTTTATATATGTCATATCTACACATTTAGATATAAAGGAATTTTAACTGCAGAGATTATTATGTTAGTTTTTCTTTGTAATTTCAAGTTTTTACTTAAATTCCAGTTAGTTAATATATAATGAAATATTAGTTTCAGGAGTAGAAATTAATGATTCAGCACTTCCACACACTACCCAGTGCTCATCACAATTGCACTCCATCATATCTATCACTCATTTAACACATCCTTGCTCATCTCCCTTCGAGCAACCCTCAGTTTGTTCTCTAGAGTTCAGAATCTTTTTTTTTGGTTTGCCTTCCCTTTTTGTTTTTCCCCCATTTTCATCTGTTTTGTTTCTTAAAATCCACATATGATTAAAATCATATGGTATCTGTCTTTTTCTGACTGAATTATTTCACTTAGCATAAGTGCAGTTCAGGGGCAAGGTTTCTTTTTACTGCTTTTACCAATACAGGGCACTGCTGATGTGAATGTTACAGCCAAGTTATTAAGCTTACCTTTGCATCTAATAATAATGAACTAAGGTAAAGACCCCATATTCAACACTGGAAGAATTTGTCTTTCTGAAGAAAGCTTTAAAGTTTGATCAGAAAGCTTTGAAGTTTGATCAGAAAATGCAAAATGTTTAGCAAATATTTCACATTTTTAGTATATTTTTTCTTTTCTTCAACTTATTAATATACTTAATCATGCCTAAATCGAGAGGTTATTAACATTGTCTTGTGAATTTTTTCTTTTAAAATTTTAAGTAGCCAATTGACAATCTGCCTTCAATTCATCTTCACAAGATATGAAATATCTTCAAACCAGACTTTTTTCTTCAAAGATTGATTATCTAAATAAAATGAAGTAACTAAAACTTAGGTTTTTCAAAGATTATATTAATATTTTGAATTTAATACTCCAAATAATTTTACAAAGACTAGAATTGTAATACAATCTTCATTATTCTATTTCATAAAATCATTTAAAATATTACAAATACATTTGGTTCAAATACTGTGTTCTTAAATGTACAGTTAGTATATCTTGTTGATATTCATGTTAACTTATTTTTCTATTTATTATGAAAGTTAGTAATATATTTTGCTACTTTTTTAATTTAATTAACTAGTTTTTATTTAAGAATTATTTTCAGTGCAATATTTTATATGTGCAATAAAATATATTTGTAATATAACTAATGGAAATTCTAAGCAAATGCTAAAAATAAGGAGATGTTTTTACTCTCCATTGTATTTAAGATACTTTATTTGAAAATGAATATTTACATATTATGTTCAAAAACAAAAAAGGCTTATTGCCATTACTGATGTTACCATTACTGATATTATAATGACTAGATATGATCATATGCACCCAACCCTATAATCTTTGTTCAGACACAATATTCAGCAATGAGAGAAATGAGAGTGATTAGCTCTCTGAATGGGCTGACATTGGAGCAGAATCCATAAAGCAGAATTTGGCCAAATAGTGAGACCAACACCTAAACTTGATGTAAACATGTACTTGATATCAATAAATAGTCTTGCCCATTTAGACCAAAAATTTTTAAATAATTCTAAATGTATAATTCTATGTTATTAATAATAGTTTGAATACATACTACTTTCAGGAATTAAATGGGATGGGCCACCAAATTATAGTTGCAATAATGATTTTAATTTCTATAGGGTAAATTTTGGCTATGCCAGAACCCTTTGAGAATCCTGCCATGAATCCAATTTATGAGCAATTCTTACTTAAGACCTATTCTTGTACTTGTACTTCTGTTTATTTGAGATGAGGAAAAGAGTAACAGGGTTAAGAGATATCAAAAGATTGAATATATTTGGATCATTTTGGAATAAAAGCTGAATAGAAATCATCCCTGTGCCATGTCTTCATCTTCTTCAGAAATGGCCTGACTCTGTTGTTTAACTATAAAGGCCTACCTTGCATACTCTTTAGAGAGATCTTATATTTTATCCAATATGAGTACTGATGTAATAATTCAGCATTATCTTGGCAAGTTATCTAACCACTTTTCCCTGCTACTGTTGGATCAGCTGTAGAATGGAAATGAGAATGGTATCCGTTGTAAAACTACTTTCCTAGTTTCAAAACTACTGACTTTTCTAAGGTCTCATTAAGCAGATGATGATGATGGCGTTAATCATGGTGATGGTGGTGATGAGGATCATTATTATAATTCACAAAATGTTCTGTCATTGAAAGAGCTGTATTTAGTCCTCATTTTTTCAACTGGATTCAAAATTTCGCCAAATTACAAGTTAAGGAATTTATAAATGTGGTAGGCAGAATGATGTCCCCTTAAAGATATCAACTCTAATCCCTAGAACATGAAATCATCTAGAATTTGTTACTTACATGGTAAAAGAGACTGCAGATGTGATTAAAGTTAAGGAACTTGAGATGGGAAAAATCCTGGATTATCCTGGTGAGCCCAAGCAAAGTATACAAATCCTTAAAAGTTAGAGAAACTTTCCTGGCTATGGTCAGAGAAAGAGATGTGTTGACAGAAGAAGGATCATATAGTTTACATTGTTAGACTTCAGCTCCTTGTTGCTGGCTTTAAAGATGGGAAAGGGGAACAAATCAAAGAATGCAGAGGCATCTCAAATCTAGAAATGGCAAGGGTATGAATCTTCCTCTAGAACCTCTAGAAAGGAACAGTTTTGACAATACCTTGATTTTAGCTCAGTGAGACATGCATTGTACTTCTAACCTACATAACTATAAGATGATCAATGTGTGTGTGTGTGTGTGTGTGTGTGTTTTATGTCACTAAGTTTGTGATAATTCTTATTGGTATCAGTAGAAAATGATTACAGTGAACAAAAGAGTGAAGTGGGGGTACTGCTTGAGATCTGCTCCTGGGTATCCAGGGTTTGGTCGTGGTTTATAGAAATAGTTTTTTGGAATTCTGATAATGAACAATTCTATTAGTCAGTATGCCAGAGAAATAGAACCAACAGAAAATACATACAATATTTTGTTTATTGTTTATTATGAGACATTAGCTCACACAATCATATAAGGCTGAAAAGTTCCACACTCTGCTTTTTGAAGTCTAGAGACCCAAGAAAGCCAGTGCTGTAATTTAGGTTCAGTCTGAAGTCGTGAGAATCATGGGAGCCAATAGTGTAAATCCTAGTCGGAGAACAGAAGTCTGAGTCCCAGATAATACCATTAGTTAGAAGAAGAAGCAAATTCTCCCTTCCTCTGCCCTTTGTTCTCTTCAGGCAATTAGTTGGTTGCTAATGACCACCCACACTGAAGAGGACTGTTCAAATGCTAATTTCATCCATAAACACCTTAATAGATATATGCAGATACAACGTTAAGGTAATAATCTGAGCACCCTGTATCCCAGAGAAGTTGGTACTTAATATTAACCATTACAGCTATCCAGAGGGATGAAGTCAGAACAGAACTAATAGGAAAGAGACATAATTTTTTTTTAAAGATTTTATTTATTTATTTGACAGACAGAGATCACAAGTAGGCAGAGAGGCAGGCAGAGAGAGAGAGGGGAGAAGCAGGCTCCCTGCTGAGCAGAGAGCCCGATGCGGGGCTCGATCCCAGGACGTTGGGATCATGACCTGAGCGGAAGGCAGAGGCTTTAACCCACTGAGCCACCCAGGCGCCCCGAAAGATACATAATTTTAATGTAAAAAGGCCTTAATCACATACATGCAGAGAGCAAAGAATGGAAAGTGAAATAGAAGCAGCGCATTGGAAGATTTTACCTAAAGAGACAAAATCTTAGGAATTCTAGAATTCCTGTAGAAAATCACTATTGGCATAAAAGCATTGCTGAATGAGACCAGGAATAGAAGCAAGGCAGGTAAGTAATTTTGGATGGTATTTTATCAAAGCAATGTATAGAGGTTGGTGTATTGGCTTGCTAAACCAATTGAATCTAGCTAGAGACAGTATTAACTTTAGTAAATGGAATATCCCAATCCCTCATAAATAGTTACTTCCTTTCCTCATAGGGACTAAATAAACACTGAAATTTATTCCTTCCATTTCTTGTCTGCTCTGCTACTTTCAGATTTTCCATTCTGCTATGTTATGCACAGAACAAGTGAGTAAACCAGCTCAAGTGACCTGCAGAGAAGACCCATCATGATCAGTGAATATATTCTCCTTGATGTTCCCAACACATACAAACACAGTATGGTGAAATTCTGAATAATGCATCATAATCAATATTCTGTGTTTTTGGCTAAAGGCAAGGTTACAAGACAGGTAACAAGGGCAGTCATCAAAGAGTGCTTTTCGTACATGAAATGAAAAGATGGTTGTTGAAATATAGCCTTGCTAACATGCTGGGAATGTTCAGAGACCAAGTAAATACACCTAGAGTTGATGTACATCAACTATAGGTCAGCTTCTCTTGCAGGCTGCAAAAACCAGAACTTGTTTAAGACTACTGTTTCCATAGAAACCATAGATTACTGCAGTTGTCAACTTTAAGATTGCCTTGAAAACTCCGTGTTAGAAATAGGTTCCATATAAAGTTGAGAGTATTTTGAAAGAGCATACATTTTAAGATTTGAAGTACAAACAGCTGTTCTGTCTTTTGGCAATTCTATAGCCTAAATATCTCCCATGTCTCTCTCATCTCTACCCCTCCTTTGTCCACAACACAGTCACAACCAAAATAATCTCATTTGTGCTCATCATCTAACCAGACCCCCTGTATCTATACTTTTCCCTGCCTAACTAATAAATAGATTTTGAAAATATATATATATTTCTAATGGAAGTACAGGTGACATACAATGTTAGTAAATATTACTTTTAGGTATGCAACATAGTGATTCAACAATTCTGTACATTACTCAGTGCTCACCACCATAACTGTAATCAACATCTGTCACCATACCGTATTATTATTGACTATATTCCCTTTGCTATACTTTTCATCTCTTTGACTGATGTATTTTATAACTAGATATTTTTGTACCTTTTATTCTCCTTAACCTATTTCACCCATCCCTGCCCATCTACCTCCCCTCTGGCAACCACCAGTTTGTTCTCTGTATTTAAGTCTCTAGTGTTTGGTTGGTTTGGTTTTCTTAGGTGCCATATGTAAGCAAAATCATATGGTATTTTTTTCTATCTGAATTAATTTCACTTACAATACTCTCTAGGTCTGTCTATATTGTTGCAAATGGTGAGATCTCATTTTTTGTTGCTAAGTAATATTCCATTGTCTACATGTATCACATCTTCTATACTTGTTCATCTATCCATAGAGCCTTGGATTGCGTCCTTATCTCGCTTAATGTAAATAATGCTGCAATAAACATAGGGATGTATGTGTCTTTTCAAATTAATGTTTTCATTTTCTTTGGGTAAATATCCAGTAATACAATAATTGGATCGTATGGTATTTTTTATTTTTTGAGGAACTTCCACATTGTTTCTCACAGTATTTGCACCAATTTACATTTTCACAAACAGTGCACAAGGGCTCCTTTTTCTCCATATCCTCTCCAACAGTTGTTATTTCTTGTCTTTTGATATTAGCCATTCTGACAGATGTCAGGTGATATCTCATTATCATATCAAATGGCATTTCCCTGATGATTAAGGATGTTGAACATCTTTTCATGTGTCTGTTTGCTATCTGTAAGTCTCGTTTGCCAATATGTCTATTTAGGTCTTCTGTCCCTTTTTAAGTCAGATTATTTAGTTTTTTGGGTGTTGAACTGTATAAATTCCTTATATATTTTGGGTTTTAACCCCCTTATCAGATATATCATTTGCAAATATCTTCTCCCATTCGGTAGGTTGCTTTTTTGTTTTGTTGATAGTTTCCTTTGCTGTGTAAGAACTTTTTATTTTGGTGTAGTACTAATAGTTTATTTTTTGTTTCTATTTCCCTTGACTGAGGAGACATATCCATACAGATGTTGCTAAGACCATGTCTAAGAGATTCCTGCCTATATTTTCTTTTAGAAGTTTTATGGTTTCAATTCTCACATTTAGATCTTAATCCCTTTTAGATTATTTTTATGTGTGGTATAAAAAAGTGATCTAGTTTCATTCTTTCTTATGTAGCTGTCCAGTTTTCCCAGCACCATTTATTGAAAAGACTGCCTTTTCCACATTGTATATTCTTTCCTCATTTGTCATAGATTTGTTTACCATATAGACATGGGTTTATTCCTCTGTTCTCTATCTGGTCGCATTGTTGTATGTCTCTTTTTGTGCTGGTACCACACTGTTTTGAGTACCATAGATTCTTGAAATCTAGGATTGTTAGCTCCAACTTTGTTCCTCTTTCTCAAGATTGCTTTGGCCATTCAAAGTCTTTTGTGGTTCCATACAAACCTGAGGATTATTGATCCTAGTTTGGTGAAAAATGTTATTGGTATTTTGATAGGGATTGAATTGAATATGAATTGCTTTGGGTAGTATGGACATTTTAACAATATCAGTTCTTCCAACTGTGAGCATGGAATATCTTATCATTAGTGTGTGTCATCTTGAATTTCTTCTTTCATCAATGTCATATGTTTTTTGGAACACAATTTGGAACACAAGTGAACACAATTCTTTCATTTCCTTGGTTAAATTTGTTCCTAAGTATTTTATTCTTTTTGGTATAATTGTAAATGGGATTGTTTTAGTAATCTCTCTTCTTCTGATTTCATTATTCATGTATAGAAATTTAATAGACTCCTATGTATTTATTTTGTATCCTATAACTTTACAGAATTCATTTACTAGTTCTAACAGGTTTTCTTTTTTTTTTTTTTTTTTTTTGTGGTGGAATATTTAGGTTTTTCTAGATACAATATCATGTCATCTGCAGATAGTGACAGTTTTACTTCTTCCTTACCAATTTGGATGCCTTTTATATTTTTTTCTTATAATGCTACAGCTAGTACTCCCAACTAGGAAAAAAAAAAAAAAAAAAAGGAATAAAAATTAGTAATCTTAAACAAGGAAACAAACAAGATTTTAAAATGTCCTACTTTAAACTATGTAATGCTTCCTCATTTTTATGAAAGTAATTATCAAAATCCTTCTTAACTCATTATATGTCTTATGTATTCTACCTCTGCCTTCTGGTATATTTCTTTTCTACCTTCTTTTCATTTTTGTGGCGTTCTAATTAGAAATCATTTAGTTATCCATCTTGCCATACTCTCTTCCAAATGAAAGTTTTTGCATACTAGCCGCCCCATCTGAAAAGTCCTGGCCCTTCCTAAACAATCCTGCCTTTCACATTTTCTTGGTTGTCTTCTAGTTATTTTTCAGATCTCCATGTGTCAGTTCCTCAGGAAAACCTATCCTCACTCCTCAGACCAGGTAAAAGTGTTTAGAAAATTTCTTCAACAAATGAAGTGTTATAATTGATTTGTATACATTAGCAATAAATGATACACTAAATTAGAAAGTTGCTCTGTAAATGTAACTATTTTCTATTTTATTTGATTTATATTTTTGAAAACTGTTTTATTTAACTTTTTCCATGTACAACTTTATTCAGAAGTATTCATTAATAAACTACATAGAATTTACTATTACACATTCTTAATTAGAAGAATTTGCATTCTTTAATGAAGGGATCAAGAAACTAAGATATAATATGTGCAATAAAATATATGCTATAGTTAATATATGTTAGTAATAAATCTATATCATGAGTTGACTTAGCATTAACCAAGTTGTTATAGAAATAGGTAATTCTAAGTTTCTAGAGTTAGAAAAAAATCTCATGATCATGTAGAGTCATCCTGCTATTTACTATAGATATCATGGCATGTTATCAACTTGGCCTTGAGAATTTTCTCTCATGAGATTTTGCTGGTGGCACTAATGAGAAAAATTAATTTTAAATACTGAATCAAATCTGCCCCCCTACAATGTCTAGTTAACGGTCCTAATATGGCTGTCTCACTACATGCCATAACTTAAATAAGTCTAGGAGATAGCAATACTTGAAATAACTGAAAACACCGATATTTTTCCTCCAGTGTATCTTTTCGTCTCTAGTCTAAAAACTTCTTATGTCTTCCAAATTACCTTCCCAAATGATATTGTTTTGGTCAAAGTTAGTTTTACAAGAGAGTACCTTGCAATGAATTTAAGGTACTCTATAGAGTTATAACTATTCATTATTCAGGTGATATATATTTTTTATTCTCTGTGTTAGGGGACACCCCCTAATTACTTAGTTGATGGTAATCAAATTGCCATGTACAAGTTGCTAATTTTGTGTCATCATCACAATGTACATGTTGCAAATATTATATGTTGTGATATTAAATTCACTTATATTCTCTTTTGCTTATTTTTAAGTTCTACTGCAGAACATTCTTTTCTTTTTCAATTTTTATGTTGTTAGATTTGATGATTATCAAATATCTGGATATTTGAAAGTTACAGGGTTGTTGTTTTTTTAATTTACTCTATTTGTATGTCACCTTTGAACCATTCTTTAAATTACTGTCTATTAAAAGAAAATGGTGTAGGAAATTGACCAAGACATGTGTTGACCAATACATATATATTTAAAATTAACCACTTTTAATTAAGATCCTTATTTTAATCTTTACAGATAATGAGTAGTTAAATTAGCCCTTAATATCCCATTTCCTTGAATTAGGTAACAAATATATTAGTGTGTATCTGTGCATTACAGATTGTTTTCCATTTATTAGTTCATCTATACTATGTGCTCATGTGCTATATAATTTAAATTTGTTAAAATCTCCGTGACTGTTAGAAGTGTTTTGGCTGCCATTTTGCTGTTAGGTTATGAACTGAACCACAAATACAAATTAAAACAATGCTGATGCTCTTTAGTTGTATACATTTTTTCTTCAAATCTGTCTGCTCTAAAACTCTAATGACACAAATACCCATAAAACAGGGCAATTGAGCTCAAGTGGAGACTTCATGTGGTCAATTAAGTGGGAAGATTTTTTTTTTTTTTAAGCTTTTAAATATCCTTTAGCTGAGAATGTTTTATTAAAGGGGTTATTTTACTTTTCGTGGTTGAAATATTTCTGGGCTTTTAAGGCATATTTGTTCCTTAAGGGCTCCTTGGAGAGAATGAGTGACCTTTATCATCAAAGCACTACATAAGAACACCACTGGCATAGCTGTATTATCATAAAGCAAATTTAGAAACCAGATTTCTAAAAGGGCATGGAATTGGCATAATGGAAAAGGCCAAGTGTGAGTCATTGTGGAATTTTCCCATGTATTAAAGAGAATGCGGATCAACTGGAGTGGGACCAATTTCCTCTTTTAGAAATCTGTAGCAAATTGAGCATGAGATTATGAGGATAGGATATCGTCATTGCAGAAGCCACACACCAGCCATACATACAGATTATTGTGGAGTAAACCCTCTTCTACAGATAATAACAGGTCAGGGCTGATTGACTCCATTCTAAATATTTCCTAGCCTCCACTCGTGACCAGTCAGTGAGATAAAACACAGTTGATTATTGAAGATAATGTTTAAATCACTTCCATGTGGATACCAAGCACACAGTTATAGGAAAACAATATGATACTTTTATACAAAAAAAAACAAAGAACTCTTGGCAATAATTTAATATCACTTGAAATACATAAAATGTAGCACAACAGAGTATAAGGGTTGGTATAGCACAGATAAATAAGTTAATATCTTGCCTTATCCTTTCTAAGGAACCCAAGCTGTATACACACATGCACACACAGAAGGTCAGAAATACAACCCCCAAATGTCAGTCTGATTTCTAATGTGCCTACAATTACCAAGATTATGGAATATTTTTAATAATACATAGGATTTATTTGGCATTCTCACTCATTGCTTCTAATTTGATGCTATCACAAAGAGATCTGCTACAACCTTTATGCTTTGACCTTAAGACTCACGTGAGCATTTGTGTTTGCTACCATATCCAGCAGTGGATTTGATGGGTCTTAAGTATACCTAATTTAACTATGTCCTACCAGGTTATTGCGACACGTTTATTTTTTCAGTCACAGCAAAAAAAAGGTCTACTTTCCCACTTTTAGGCCATGCTAAACATTTGGACAGGTGCATTTTTGTCAGTTGGACAGGTGCATTTTTAATTTAATTTCTATATATCTTATTCATTAGTGAGGTTGATCATCTTTTCAAATACTTGTTAGTCACATACTTTTCTCTTCAAAATGCCTGTTGATTTTTTTTTTTTAATTCACAATCCCTCACTTTTATTCTGTTGCATGGTCATTGTTCTTTTTATATTTGTGATAAAATCAGTTGCTTACTGATACTGACAAAAATTTTTTTGCAATCTATATCTGTTAATTTTCCTTATACAATTATCTTTTTAAGCTTAATTTGTTAGATTCTCACATATAATGTATACTTTTCCATATTTTTTTAAGAAAATTCCAAACCCATGGTCACAAATATATTTTCCAAAGTTTCTGGATTTGGCATTTTAGCTTATTGTTTTACATTGTTCTTACTTTTATATATCTGATGTATAATTTATATATTGTGAGAAAAGATATTATTCTTAATATTTTTATTATCTTTAATTGAAATTCTGACATTTCTAATTAGGTGTTGTTTTTAATTTGTAATATTGGCCATTTGTATTTTATTAGTTTTTAGATTGACCTACTGTTACTTTACCTATGATATTTTTATTATTTCAGAGAAAAATCAAAATCATTTGGCTTTATCGAGCCTCTCTTTTACTTTGTTTCATAGTAAATTAATTTGTGTTCCTAACAATTAGATCTGTATTCTACATTTTCATAGGATCTTATTCTTTTTTCTCTTTTCTTTGTATTCTTGATATTGGATGACTACTTTTAAAATGTCCATCATTTTAAAGCACAATATAATCATTTAAGGCTGAGAGTTTTTTCTTTTTGAATTTTCTTTGAATTACCACTTTAGCTAAATCCCCTCCAAAAGTTTCTATTTATTATTTTATTATTTTATTATTTTAATGTTTTGTTTAGTATAAAATAGTCAATAAATTTACATAATCATTTTTGTGGCCTATTAAATATCCAAGTGTATGTTGTTGAGCTCTAAACTTTTCTCTCTTTTTGTAATTAGTTTTTGTTTTGGTTTTTTTTTTTTAGAATTCTTAAGGTAAATTGTAAAATGTTTACATTTGTAGAAGTTCCATAAGCAACCAGGAAGGTGTACTTTCAGTGTAGTGTGTAGGATTCTACTTATTTCTGTTAATCAAGATGGTAATTATATTGTGTAAATATTTCCCATACTTTTTAAACCATTATGTTTGCTATTATTTGCAGAAGTATATTATAAAACTCTAATTTTTTTGCTTTTTATATTTAGACTTTTTACATTTAGACAAATAAATACAAATATTTATTTGTAATTGTAATTATATGAGGCTAATGTGATTACAATTATAAATATATATATATATATAATATTATTGATTTCTTATTCTTGGCTTATCTTATTCTCCTAGTCAAGTTTTTGTTCAGTTTTTCTTCCCCATAACATAATACATTTGAGTGTATTTTGTCATTTCTAGACATACATGATGTATTTAACTAAATTCCTATTGCTGAGTTCTACTAAGAAAACTTTTCTTTTTTAAATCAAGTGACAATTTGTATATGTCTTACAAGTGTAGTCATAAATAACATGCTTTTTTTAATTTTAATTTTTATATGAAATCATCTTGTTTATTACAAAGTTCATAAGTTTTATATTTTTGTCAATTTTTTGTCAGTTTGCTTTATCAGCTTCTGAGATATGCTAAAACATTATGCTCTTATTTGGTATGTCTTCCCACAGATGGATTAGTTTTGATTTGGGCTTTGAGACTTTCTTGTTAAGTACATATCAATTCATGATATTTCATATTTGTGATTTACTCCTTTCAATATTGTATAGTGTCCTTCTGTCTCCATCAAAGTCAAGAGGAAATAGACTATATACTCTAACATCACTGAAAATAAATTTATTTACAAAGATAACTAATGACAGAGAAAACCTAAGGGATAATACAGGAACCCAGAGTCAAAAGAGGACCTTAAAACATAGGAGATGATGGGAAGAAGTAGAATAGGTTGCACTATTTACATCCAGGAGGCAAAGCCCAGCATATTCCCCTTCGAATGATCACCTGGCTTCATTCTTCTTCCCCCCCCGTCAGTTTTCCAGATTCCCCTTTCCCCAACGTCAGCCAGAAACCACTATTATTGCTGAACTTTCTGAGAACTTCCAGGTGGACTTTGCTGTCATAATTATGACACTGGAAGTATCAGGGTCCATCATAGTGATTCTATCTTTATTAACTATTTCTGTCAGCTATGTATTTTGCAACTAAGTAATTATGGAAATCATTCATAGTTCCATCAGATGTCCTATTAAATATGCTAGAACCACAATGTGATCGATGACCTAACCTTCTTAAATCTCTCCTGGTGAACCACACTCTCATTTCTGGTCTCCAGAGATCAGTAAAAGTTCACAGTTAATATCTAATAATTCCTGGAAGATCTTACTAGTTTTTCTCTACCTAGTATATCAGTGCAGATGCCTTTTGGGAAGGACTGGAGAAAGATTTATAGTATATACCAGAGAGTACACTAAAGAAAACTTCCTAAAATAGATCAGGAATACTAAGCAGTTGACTCTTGGTCTATGAATTGGTCGGTGAACTGAAGTATGAAATGATTGTGTGAATTTCTACATCAGCGATTTCAGTTAGATTTCTCATCAGTTCTCCAGGAGAACTCAATGTTATTCTCCTACGTATAAATACATAGAATCTTGGTAAGCTGCTCATTATTTCATTCCTAGAAATCTTTTCTTACTTGCTTTTTGTTTTTAAACTTAGATTTTATTTTGTAATGTGGATGGCATTATTATGTTACATTTACTAACATACTCTAATGGCTGATATATTTTATTTATTTATTTATTTATTTATTTATTTATTTTATTCATCATGATGAATTTACTTTTTAATCCTCATCCCCAATTTTCCCCTATCCCTTCAACTGCCTCCCCTCTAGTAACATCAGTTTTTTCTCTATAGTTAAGACTACATTTCTTAGGGGGGTTTTTTTGTTTGTTTGTTTCTTTTTCTCTTTTTTCATCTTTGCTCACTTGTTTTGTTTCTTAAATTCCACATATGAGTGAAGTCATACAGCATTTGTCTTCCTCTGACTGATTTATTTCCCTTAGCATTTTACTCTCTAGCTCCATCCATGTCATCACATATAGAATTATTTCATTCTTTTTTATGACTGAATAATATTTAATTGTGTGGGTGCGCATGCATGTGTGTGTGTATGTGTATACATATACATACACTACCTCTTCTTTATTGATTCCTTTATCGAAGGGCACTTGGGCTGCTTCCATAGTTTGGCTATTGTGAATGATGCTGCAATAAACAGAGAGTGTATGTATCCCTTTGAATTCGAGTTTTTGTATTTTCAGGTAAATACCCAGTAGAATGATTACTGGGTTGTAGAGTAGTTCTATTTTTTTTTCTGCATTTTTTTTATTAATTTTATTTTTTATAAACATATAATATATTTTTTCCCCAGGGGTACAGGTCTGTGAATCGCCAGGTTTACACACTTCACAGCACTCACCATATAGCACATACCCTCCCCAATGTCCATAATAACCCC